>NW_009616616.1:0-11743 GCF_000690535.1 Cariama cristata
CTTGAGTACTGTGTTCAGTTTTGGGCCCAAGACATTGAGGTGTTGGAGCGTGTCAAAAGAAGGGCAGTGAAGCTGGTGAAGGGCCTAGAGCCCAAATCTTACAAGGAGCAGCTGGGGGAACTGGGGTTGTTTAGTCTGGAGAAGAGAAGGCTGAGGGGAGACCTGATCACTCTCTACAACGACCTGAAAGGAGGTTGTGCGAGGGTGGGGGTCAGTCTCTTTTCCCAAGTAACAAGCGATAGGAAGAGAGGAAATGGCCTCAAATTGCACCAGGGGAGGCTTAGATTGGATATTAGGAAAAATTTCTTCACTGAAAGAGTTGTCAAGCACTGGAACAGGCTGCCCAGGGAAGTGGTGGAGTCACCATCCGTGGAGGTATTTAAAATATGTGTAGATGTGGTGCTTAGGGACATGATTTAGTGGTGGACTTGGCAGTGCTAGGCTAACGGTTGGACTTGATCTTAAAGGTCTTTTCCAACCTAAACGATTCTATGGTTCTGTGATTCTATGTAAAAGAGAGAAATTGAAGCACTGTTACAACATTAAAACATTGCTATGTATTTTGCTTATGATCTGTCTAGCAGCAAACACATCCACTCCTGTTCTTATTTAGGAGTGTAAATAATCCATGTCATTTTTATTGCAGAATTATGACAATGTCTTGCCCACATTCTGCTTCTTCACATATCCTATGAAAACTAGGGTTGGGGCAAAACTTGCATCTTGTGGATTTTCCAATATATTCTATACAAACTGACTAGCCGCAATTTGGCTTTGTATTTCATGAAGAGGAATAGTCTTAAAGCTTGGCTGGAACAGACCTTGAGAGGTAAAATTAGGGATCAGCTACAGGGATGTTTCTGCCAAATATTTGCCTATGAGATTCTCAAGCTGAGCTCTACAAAATATACTGGGAGTGGAGGGGAGGAGAATATATTGACAGAGTTGCTGGGAACAGAGTGCAGGACATATCAAGGAGTTTGAGATAAAGGTAGGGCTAAGCAATGAATTTCCACTCTTGTGCCAGCTGCATGTGTAGTCAGAATAATGAAGGAACAGTTTTATATGCATTTTGAGCTTACATTTGTGTGTTTAGCTTCTTTAAAAATCAGTTACTTTCTCTGTCTGTGGCATCAGACAGCAAGCATACCACATATGAATAATTTTTGAGTGCTCTTGCTAAAGGATTAAATCACAGGCTCTCCATATTTATAAAGAAAGCCCTTCCAGCAGGGATGAATCTCTCTTTTGTAACTCATAAAATAGGAGGAAATTTAACCAAACCAATTTATTCTGGTTCCTATGAAAAATACTGTCTGTGGAAACATAAAAGCACTTACAAAATGTCAACATTTCCCTCCTATCTGCATGTAGATCAATATGAATGGGTCACAGTAACCTCTGAGAGCACAGGTCTGCATGACAACCAAAACTAGTATGTATCTAAGGTTCTTAAAAAAACCCACAAACCACCTTTATCTGTGGAGCATCTGCTCCCAACAGGATAATTTATATCAAATAGTTGTGAATGATCTTGTATTAAGATGGCTTCTTTTAACTTTGCATTGTAGCAGAAGTAAAACTTTCATCAATACACAGGCATATTCAGTCTAGAAATACATATTCTGCATTGCTTCTTGTTTCACTTTCATTCGTTGTCAAATGACTATCTAACTATGATACTTTTAAACATTTTTAAGAGGCACAAATGTGGGAAAAGTTCTCAAATTGCCTATGTAATTATCACCACTGTACGCATTCAGTTGTGCAGATGTCTAGCTTGGGATAACATTTTCAAAAGCTATTGACTAAGAAGTTTAAAAGACATATCTGTACCAGGTGCTGGTATGAATGGTAGAGATGCCAGACTGACATGGGAACATGGTGCAGCACACTCCTGCAGATGTGTTATTTGGCAGCTCTAAATAATATCACTTGGGTATAGCAAAACTTCAATAAGCCCTGCCTTCCTGCCCCATTTCTGATTACATCACATCTCTGCTATGATTCAGCAATACTCTTTCTGGTTGGGGTGCTCATGCTCTGTCACAAGTGCATAATCTTAGATGTGTATGTACCCTTTGTGTGATGTGAACATACCAGAAATTTATTTGGAAATTAAAGATTCAGGCTCCTAAGTATTAATGCTTTTGCAAGTCACAGGATAACTATGTAGAATGTCTTTGCAGATCTTGTGTGGTGTACTGAAAGTCTGAATCCAGCTGGGAGCTAAATGGTAAAACAAGTAAAAAGACTTTAAAATATTGTCCAGTCTTGATGTCTTGGAAAGAATTCTTGTTACCTAGATACATAGTCTAGTAATATTGATCAGATTTCATTTACTCTGTGATTTGTGTTTAGCACCCTTGTAGTTTAATCAGGAGCCAGGAAAAGGTTGATGTACTGAAGGTAGCTCTAATTTTAAAATCTGAAATTAAATAGCAAAATCAGAAGAGCTAGGAATACTTGGGATTTAAATTTAGCTTCTACTCTTTGGCATGTTAATTGAAAACTTAAATATAAAGAAGTCAAATATGGAGTACATTGCAAAGACTTGTGTGTTCTGGTTTTGTTTACTTCTGAAAACTTTTAATTTGCTACTAATTTCAATTTCATATGCAAGACCAGATTCAGCAAAATATTTGAGTATGTGATATATACTCAAACTTAATAATGTGCCTAGCAAGTTTGCAAAATTAGTCAAAATTCTGAAAATTAATTTGTCTATTTAAAATGTAATATGGCATACATACCCTGCCATGTTCTTCTATTACATGTTAAGATACTGTCCAGTACTGTTAAATATCACAGCTAAATATAGTATTCAATGAACAAGAAAAAAAATGGAAAGATTTATCTCCACCCAAAGGATCAAGCAGTTAAAGTTATAATCAGATTCCTCTGAGTCTGATCTTTTACTGATAATGAACACCAGCTCACTAAAAACCAGAAGTACACATGAAAAAATTCTAGCACAAATATAAATCTGAATAGTTGTAGACAGTTCTTGTAAGTATTTCTTATCCAACAAACCTCAAATTCCTAAATGTTTGATAATGAATATTTCTCACAGCTCCCTGTAGCATCTCTTTTTAGTTCAGGTGTTGTAACGTCACTAAGTATGTCAGAATTAAGATGTAGCCACATCACCCAGAGCAGTGAAGAATCACCGTGTCTCATAAATTGTTGCCTGTGTGCTGAGCTGTAGTCACTGACCATGAAGTCATTTTTAGCCTGTGCTAATTTTGTCGTAAAATGTGCTAGATTAAATCACTGTGAAGATTAAAGGTAGGGCCTAGTATTACATTTTGGAAGTCTACAGTCTAGTCCTTTTTAGTTACCTTGGTTGCACTCTTGTAGATTGGAGTAGACCTTTAATAGGAAATTAAATGGCAGGACCCTTTAAGGAGCTTATAAGAGACAATGCAGAGTGGCAGTCCACATGCACTTCTGAACTACTTAGGGTTACTTAAATGAAGGCAGGGAGTAGTCATCTGCATGCAGCTACAAGGTTTATTTTAGTTGTGTTATTTGCAGGACTCTAACAAATGAGACGAACTCCACAAAAGCACAGGTTATTTCCCTTTGAAATTTGAAATGCACATTAAACAATCCAGGATTAACCAAAACTATGATAATTTTAAAGTCTTAAAGTTTCTGGTTATGTGTATACTACCTGCCATCTGGAAATCTCTGGTATCATTGCAGAGCTATGAGCATCTGGTTTACTTTTTGTGGGGTTTGTATATAGTATAGTACGTTTTGCAAGATGTTTGCTGGATAAATTCCAATTCTTTCTCCAAAGCTTTACGCATAGGGAGATTACTGGGAAAACTGATGTTGATTCTCTTGGTAATGGGGACAGAGATGCAAACTCTCACCTCTGTAGCAGATACCTCATGGGCTGCCTTCTAGTGCTTAATACAGAAAGCAGTTGCGATTGAGGCCTGCCCTGTGCTGAGTTAAAATAAATAAATCATATGTTGTTGGTTGTTCGTTAACTAAATGACATTGTTGGGTGTTAGCTGGCCACCTGTTGACCAAAATAAAAAATGAAAATGTCCTTTGTCACCTATAGATTGTGAGCATTTGATTGACATAGCAACTTTGTCCAGTTGTTGTGCAAAGAATTATTTTATTGACAAGTTGAAAATCAGATGATATTGTGCAGAAATTTTATTATCTATAAACTATGTTTTGATCAATTTATAGAACTTCATTGATACAGGTTTAAATTTGGTGAAGATTTGGCTGTCAGTTCTGTTATGTGTGTGTGTGTATAAAGTCTTGCGAATATATTGATTTCTTCCAGCATAAAAGAAAATTAATGAATATCAAGAACAACTCATGAAATAGAAACTGTGATAATTTCTCAATACAATGAGAAGTTGTTTCTAAGATAAAAGTGTTCAGTATAAACTCTCTATGAAGGCCATTGTTCACATTAATGTTTATAAATATTCTTGCTTTTTTGATTACAGAGGGGTTTTTAGTACTTAGTTAATTAACTAATAAAGACAAGTACTTCCCTTTGGTTTGGTTTTTTTTTGATCAGTCTGTGCTTTTACATGATGGAATTGAATAGCATTCATATTCCCTAATTGTAGGCATGTCTTACATTCCAAATACATACTCAGCTTTTTACTACCTTTACAGTAAATAGAAAAAGATGGCAATTTGGAGCTAGGTGCATTGAATTGTGTTTCAAGAATACTGCCACTTTGCGTTGACAGTGGATTAAGTAAGGAGAACTACCTTCCCATTTATCTATCTAGTTGGTTATTGTGCACAAATCAGTACCATGAATTTCCACCTCTCTTCTTGATAATAAATTCAAAATTACTGATTCTTTGCTCCCATAATGTACTCCCACTTGTGGCAGTTTGCTGCTGATTTTGATGAAAATGAAACTGAGCTCTTATTATAGGTTAGGAGACTTTGACAATTACTTCCTTACAGCAGTAATTCATTTGTTCTAATAAAACTGCCAAGAACTCCAGAAGGGAAGCAAACAAACAAAATTCCTTTTGAAATGTCTTTGTATGACTGTGCATGGCGTTCAGGGTCAGAAAAATCAGATCAAATACTCATTTTTAAATAAAATTTTAGGGTAACTATTTTACAGTTGGTTTCAGGGTCATTTGAGCGTTTTTTTTTTGTTTTGTTTCATTTTGTTTTTAACCAGGAACTTTTAGGATGGAACAAGGGACTTCATTTTTGCTACAGCAAAGCATTTTCAAATATTAGAACGTCTTGTTTTATGAGGTGAAAAATCTCTGCTGCCAGAGTGTAGTTTTAAGTGCTGGAAAAGGCAGTGTCTTCACAGAAAATTGGACTGATTTTGAGCAAAGAAGCATGCCGATCTATGAAATACATTCCACCATGAAATATTGCAGTGAATCACCAAAATCTGTGGTTCAAGGTTTTTTTTTCCTTATCTGAAATAGAAATATATAGCTAAGTTTGTAAGAGGAACGATTGAATACTGGTTGAGAATTTTTTAGCAAAATGTTCTTTGTCTAAAAGTGCTGTTTTGTTAGAAAACGCTTGTGAACATGTTGTACTTTTTACAAAAAACTTCTGAGATCCAAAATGGAATTTCTAGTCAAAGTTAAGAGAATGTGAGAGACTCTCCCCTTTTGGAAAATCAAAAAGTCCAGTGGTTAGCACTGTCGCTCACAAGAGGCGCTTTAACTTTTGTCTCCTGTGTCTCAGAGAAGTGCCTTAAAGAAATGGATGTTTGAAATTTGGCTGCCTGTACAAGGGTAATGTGCTCATGCTCCCCTTTCTCCTCTTGGAAAAAAAATTTGGAAGATCTTCAGTTTATTCCACTCCAGAATGCAGCTAAATGTTGATACTTAAGGATTTTTCTCAGATATTTTTTCCTGTCCAGCCATGAGTAGTTTAAATACAATGGCTTTTAGCCTTTGTATAATCTTACCGTGCATCTTGGTTTCACTCGTCCTTCTTTGGGATATGTGCATATCATGTTTGTTTTACATGTGTTACCCAGATGAACAATGCCATGGGTTGCATGAACCGCCTAATGGCTTGAAATTCTGGCACTGTATCATTGGTTACAATAGGTGGGACTGTGTACACCCAAAACCAGAAAATGTGTGTTTGGACAATAAGATGATTGGGACTTGTTTGTGCTTAGGTTTGCACATTCTGCACATAAACCATTGATCACAAGTAAATAATGAAGAAGAGAAAATCCATTAAATAAGTTATTCAGAATATCATAGAACTTGTCAAATTAATGATTTCACAAGCAGCATCCAACCAATTGTTTTTGGAGTAGAGCAGTTTTTTAGGGATTAGAGAAAATCCAGACTGTTCTCAGGCAAAATCTAGCTGAGATGAGGTCAGAATTTTGCATTAGAGCTTAAAAGTCCAGAGGATTGTGGAAAATGTTGAATTAAATAAGTTTTGTGAATTATGAATTTTACTTATTCACTCCTGTGAAACAGCTTATATCACTGTGAAGCCAGGCATAGAAATACTTATATCTAAGACTGAAGACAGTTACTATTGCCCAAAGAATGGTAAATGCTCAGTAATGAAACTTTGGTCAAATAGAAGTGTCTTAATGAGATGTGAAGATAGCAGAATATCTATTACAAATTAAGAGATAAATCTGTGGCTCCATTGAAAATACAGTCTTTAATGCTCAAACTAAGAGCAGTCAATGAGAAGAACTTACAAAGGGGATGGAAAAAAATGTTATGATTATGGTTTAAATGTTATGAGATTAGGAAACATGTTTCACAGCTACTTTTAATCTTGTCTTTATGAAATAATGTAAAATCGATGGGAAATATTTTTTTCCACAGCAGGCAATGTGATCAGCTCTTTGGTAGCTAGGGGGAAAACACAAAAGGTGCTAAGCACTGTGGTGCTTAACCGTTGAGCAGCTGAAGAGTTCACCTGCTGGGCAATCCACAGTGTGGATATCTGTTTGCCTTTGGTCAGGGAAGGTGCAAATCTAGAACACTAAGGTGCATCTAGGGTCGTCTAACACGTACTGAAATTTAAGTACATAAAGAGTGCCTAGGTGGGTTTGTGGGGTTTTAACTCAGACTAACATTTCCAAAGCCAGAATAAATTTCTCAGTGATAATATGACTTGACAAAAATTCACTTTAATACATTTATGGATGTGGCTAGGTGTAGCTTATGGCTCACATCATACAGATTGTCCCATGAGCAGACAGGATGGTATTTTAGCAGTACTCAATTTGTTGGCATAATTAAATATGCCTATATTGCTACTGCTAATCGGCTGGTTACAGAGGTAATGAGAAAACTAAGATACATGAGAGATTTGTTAGACATTGGCACCCCAGTTGAAACTCTCCATGGAACAGATATCTGTACTTTGGGCAGGGCATTTTTTCCATTCAGAGTGGGTATGTTATTGTCCATATTTTTCTAATTTCAGCCTAAGTAGTTCCAGATTTCAACAAAACACAATGTTTGTGAACTTTTTCCACTTCATATGTCTCTAATGACTGGGTATATTCAGCTGAACAGGGATTTGAACACTCCACTTACTAATGCTGTGAGTCTGATGGTCATGACCTAGGCCAAAAGAAATTGATGAAATTGGCTTCTGGAATGTATGTGCAATGTACTGTGCATGATTCTAGTTTAGCTTCAAACCGCTGAAGGATGTACATAGCTTATTTCCCAAGATGTCCTTCCTGTTTTGAATTAGACAAGAATATAGTTCTTGAAGAGGCACTGAAATATGGAGAGCTGTCTGGTGGTGTTGAGCAGCCTCAAATTCCTGTGTAATTGAAACTTCACAGTGTTTTCTGTGAAGAGCCCAAGAACTCCAACAAACAGGAAGGTGATGGACATCTTCAGAAGAATATTTTCTTGAAGATTAAATTTTAAATAACTGCCAATTAAAAATTCTGTTTTCTAAAATTAATTCCATGTTAGACTACCATAAGATTTATAGATAGTTCAGGAAATTTCTCCTATGGAATGATACAACTTTGGGTATCAGTGACTGGAACTCTTAAAAGAATCAAGGAGTTAAGACTTTGGTGCTATTAAAGTTCTCATGAAAGCCCTAGTTTTTTATAGATCAGGAAATTTCTCCTATAAACTTCTAGAAGTCAATGGCTGGAATGATACAACTTTGGGTATCAGTGACTGGAACTCTTAAAAGAATCAAGGAGTTAAGACTTTGGTGCTATTAAAGTTCTCATGAAAGCCCTAGTTTCACATTGATAGCTCAGCAGTCTTTGAGACTGCTCAGATAATCATCCATTCTGTGTAATTCTGTGGAAGATTCTGGAACACTCATTTAAAATCAACATGATTTCTTTTTTTCTAAGGTGTTTTTTAGAATTTCAGAATTATTTTCAGAATCAGCACTCAAGTTTCTAACAAATTGTACAAGGCTGCATTGTATTCTTGATGTCCTCAAAGTTCTACAGGTACAGGGCACTGAGTTGAGCCAAAACCTGGTTTAGTGCATGGGACATAAATTGTAGACTTGGATTCCAAAAACTAGGCACTGGATGCCATGTACAGTAATTGAGTACTTAGATGCTGAGTTGAAGAAACTCAAAGTTTTGGACTGAAAGCAATGTAATTTGAAATGTCAGTAGTCTGAAGAATGGTAGAGCTTGTAAGAATACTTCAGTGGGTTTTTAAATATTCACTGTGCACATTTCTTAAAACAAACTGTAAATGAATAGCAGTCTACATCAGACATACTTAACACATTTAGGTCCTGTTTCTAAATGTTGTCTTGTACAGCAGTGAATTTGATGAATCGGATACCTGCTTTTGAACTGCCCAAATATTCTACAAAAAAAAAAACCTCTAAAGACACATTTTAAATCAATTGCTTAATAGAAATTTAGAAACACTTAGAAAGTAGATCTGCATGTATAAACTACGTGATTAGAAATTTAAAAAACTATATTTTGTTAAATAAAATTAATGTTGTGAAGTGAGTGGAAAGTGTCCTTGTATGGACTTAAATGTTGTGAGGGAAACAAAAAATAGTCGGCGATGAGTGTAAAACATACAGCTCTGGGGAATAGGGGCTGATAATTCTCTCTAGAAGAAAATTCTGCTAGGTTTCATTGGCCAGTTTGATTGGTACAATTGGTACAATTTAGTTTCACAAGTTTTTAATATCCACTAAATATTTTTATAGTACATCAGATCTCTGATTGTGCTCCCTAGTCTTCAACCAGTCTTACCCCTGAAATTTCTCTACCTAGAATCAATAACGACAATCCGATGGGAGGTGCTTTCCATGAGGGACATCTTCAACTGCACAGATCCTCAGTGTTACCACAGATTGCTGGTGTCTTTGTTGGACTTTTCAAAAAAAACAGTGATGTCACATGAAAAGATGTGAATCAGAGTCTTATCTGTAGGTCACAGGTTTAAATCTAGTAGTGACAGAAATTTTAACGTGACCATTACTCGGTGTGATATGTGAGGTTTATTAAGCCTAAGTCTAGTTTCTCTTTAGCTTCATGTTACGAAAACAATCTAGCACTACAAGAAGCACTAACAGAAATTTTAGTTCTTGCATAGAATTTTTAGCTGTAGCTCTTGAAGTGTTTTGTAAGGGAAGTCAGTAACATTAATCTCATTTTTAGTTAAAATCTGAATTATAGATAGGTAAAGATACTTCCCAAAAATCAGGCTGCTTGTCAGTGACAATTCAGAAGTGGAGTTTAAGTGACAGGCATCTCTCTCCAGTGCAACACCCACAGGGATCACAGCTCTTAAAAAGGAACTTCAAAACGGAGAACCTTCTTTCAGTCTCCAGTGTGAACCTGAGTCTGAACTTTCTCAGCAGACCCTCAAGATCCAGGAGTACCACGCTGGGAAACCTTTACTGTTCCCCACCAGGTGTGGTTTGGCAGTTGTCAGTCTGGCATTCTAAATTCATATCAACAATGCCAATTTCAGTTGTTGCTATCCAAATATTTCCTAGTCTTTTCTATCATTTGTTATCTTTTAAAAGTTTCTTCTGTGCTTAGCAGTATTTTGGAAACTTGCTGCCCTTCATTTTTTACCCAGCACCTTAATTGTGGCTATGAAGGGACTGGAAAGATTGTTTTTCTGTCCTTAAACTGGTTTCTGGATTTTGCGTATTAACACTGCAAACTAATTCGATCTCTACTTAAAGACCTGTTTAATATTTAACTCAAATAAACAGAACTGAGATTTTTTTTTAATACAAAACTAGCTATTGCAGGCCAAAAAAATCTTTGGATTATTTTGTTTCAAATCATTGTAAGTATGATTCAAATTCATTCATTCAAATCAAGTAAAAAACATGAAAGAATGGACCTTTTGTAATACTTCAGCAAGTGCTACAAAAGTTAGAATGGGAAGTAATAAGTATTTAAGGACATCTTTTTGCTGTGTGTGCTATTTGTGTTAGTAAGATTAATACTTCTGAGTATTAACTTCAGAAGGTGCTGTGCAGAAAAACAAAAGCAAAATAGTAGGCCTGTCATAGTTCATTTAATTTTCTGCTGATTTACCCTCGATCTTATTCTCTTAACTCACTCTCCCCAGCTACTGTGATAAGTTTCTACTTGTTGCTGTTTTTTTCCATAGTAAAACTTTTGTCCCAGTGCCAGCACATTATGTTCCTGGTTAGCCATGACGTCAAATGGTATCTGGCTCCAGGCCAAAGAATGCTGCTGGGAAGGAGTGAATGAATGAATGGATTTTTTAATTCATGTTGTAGTTGCCTTTTTTGGAGCCAGGAATCTTCATGTAATATTCAGTAAACTGGCTACTGTAAATTTATCAGTGTTTCTTAATAGAACTAGAAGGAACTTCAGAGGGTTCTCAATGTGTACAGCAACTCAGGAAAAATATTGTGATAAACTTCAAGTTCAGAACCGGTTATAATCACTACAACCATGAAGGAAGAAAGATGTGATTCAATGCAGAGTGGCTGCTGAATTATAAATATAGTAAGAGAAAGAACCCTGTGCCTGGAAAGGGAAGACAAATTCCAAATTATAAAAATTTCTGTGATCTCGTGTGGTATGCATTTCTCTCAAAAATAATATATCCTTAACTCTGCATGACAATACACTTCTTTTATCTGTACATTTGCAAAACTGAGGGATCAAAATTACAATTCAGATTAGAATTCACTGCTGTAAATTCAATAATCCCAAAATGCTGATAAAATTTTGGCCCTGAGTTTTTGCTCTGATTTTTATCAAAATCCTTTCCTAAAATGTTTTTCTCAACTGAAAGCTAATGTTCAATTTACTACCAGTTCATTTTCATGATTTCCTGATGTTTGAGTCCTTCCAGAGAGAGGAAGAATAAGGTAACTCCATAGCATTTCTTTTCTCATTCATAATTTACTCAGTGGCAGATGATCTGTATCAGTCCCAAGGAATGAAGTGTAGCTAAACCCATGTCTCAGTAGTTCCCTTCTTGATGGCAGCATGTGCAAATCCTGGTTTAATGTAGTTCTCAGAATCATAGAATGGTTTGGGTTGGAAGGGACCTTAAAAATCATCTAGTTCCACCCCCCTGTGTGATGAGCAGGGACACCTTCCACCAGACCAGGTTGCTCAAAGCCCCATCCAACCTGACCTTGAACGCTTCCAGGGATGGGGCAGCCACAGCTTCTCTGGGCAACCTGTGCCTCACCACCCTCACTGTGAAGAATTTCTTCCTAATATCTAAATCTGACCTCTTCCAGTTTAAAGCCATTGCCCCGT
>NW_009616617.1:0-16575 GCF_000690535.1 Cariama cristata
GGGGCAGAGACAAATCCTCAGTGCTAATGAGGAAGATGCACTTGCTCCGAGTCTCTGAGGTCTGAGGACAGATGCTAAAGAAGTTGGGCATCCTCTGTGTCTGGGACACCTACTGACAACTGATCTCATCCTTTCTTGGAAAGAGCTTTTTGACTATTCAATGCACTTTAGCCCTCTTTATTCCCAACTCAAGCAGAATAGCTGTTTAAATGCAGCCTGGGGCATGGATGTATGGCATTGTGTTGCAATTGCTTCCCCAATATTTGCAAAGGGATTGCTTATCTATTATCTAGGTATTATGCATCTCCCCTGCTTGCTTCTTCCTATAGGCTACTATGAAGAACAATGCAATTGTGCTTGAAAGTCTTTTAACCCAGTATACAAACACTCACCTCTGTGAACAGCTCACACAATGTATTTGCAAAATCTCTACACCTAATATTCTGGGATTGCGATGTAGTATCTCCCTGTCTGCCACCTAGCTATAAACCCTTGGAGATGTATGCCAAAGGTAATGCTGGGAAAAGGGAAAAGACTGCTCGTTTGAAATGGGATGCTGGCACCTCGTCAGCATGGTGTTTATTCCTTGGTTAGAGCTGCTCAGTCCTGCTCCGACGTAGCAGCACTGCTCTAATGCGAGAGCAGGAGGAGGAACCAAAGAGGTAAATCTCTCCCCTCAGCCAACCAGACCTATGCTTGCAGGTGGAAACCTGTATTCCAGCTCCTTCTTGCATTCCTGTAAGTAACAGTGCTTCCACTGCAACTCCTGTACTCGGGGTATGGGCAGTTTGATTCAGTGGCATTACACAAGACAAGAAAAAAATTCCCTTTCCCTTCTCCCAGGAGTTAGAGACACTTTGCTCCTCTATTACACTTATTAGAGTGTAATGAATGAAAACAAATGCAAACATAATTTTGATTGGAATTAGACTCACAGGAGTTTGTAAAGGAAGGCAGAATCCTTTACAGACTTCATCAGTGCATCCCATCCTGGGTGAAACAGCATCTACTTGACATCTACTCAGGGATTTGGTGCAAGTTAAACAGTTAATTCCAGTTTTGCTCATGAGCTGGAAAAAAATCTCCAGCATGAAGAACAGCTTTGCTAGCCCCTCAGAAGGGGACATGAGCTAAGAGACATAGAGATTAGAACATTTTGCCAGCAAGAATTCGCTGGGGTTTGAGGCACAAAAGCCCAAAGTATGGAGGAGACTATGTTGCTGTTACCAGTGAAGGAATGAGGAAAGACATTGCAGGGTCTTCAGTCCTGAAAATTCTCCAAAGTATAAACACTCAATTTACAGAATATAAAACATCATATGAATCACATGTGTAAATTTAGGACCACAACAAGATAAAAAACATTGATTTTTTTTCTCCATAGCTCACAGAGGGTTCAATTCTGCTCTGATGAAACCAGCAGAAATATTTGCCTTTGTCTTTCAAAGGGCAGATACATTCTTTTACTCTTCCCTCAGAGTCCTCCAACTTTTCACCTCCCTTGCTTTTAGTCCAGCTTTCAACAACAGTCACTTAGTGATTCTTGGAAATCAGCAGTAAGTGAACAGCATTTCTATTTTTTATCTCACTTCTTTTAATCCTTCCTGCCTAATGCTGGTGGGGTTTGTTTTTCTTTTTCATTTCTAGGCAAGTGTTTTCAGCTTCTCCTCATCTGTTCCATTCTGGAGTTGCTGCCCTTGCCACTTGTTCACATTCTTGCTTTCCACCTGATGTTTGTGTTTAGCTACGCTTCATCCACACCATTGTTTCCAATCAAATCACTACCTGTAGCTTTTGTTTGCATTGACCAACAGCTCCCTAATATTTACTGCCTCTACATTTAATCCACCACAAGCCACAGGAGACCTATTTTTCCCGCAGTTGTCTAGCCCTTGAAATGAAGATTGCAGATAATGTGTAGTATTGTAATCAACTGATATATAAATCAATAAAGAAATTTAGCTCAATTAATGACCACTCATACTTTGCAAACTAAAAAAAAAAAAAAAACCACCACAAAAAACAACCAAAAAAAACCCCACAAAACAACGAAGTAGTAAAATATTTCACTGGTTACTTCAGCATTTATTTTCTAGGTGTCTTTTTTGGCCCTCCATAAGAGCACAAACAGTTCAGATAAGCATTGGTGCACAGAATAAGAACATGTCCATAAAATAAGGTACTCATTAACAGCAAATTTCAGCGCCCAGATTCCTTACCAATATGCCAAGAAAATCGAGATGAAGGACTGGCAGGAATTTCAGGCCTGCTGTATATATTCTTTTGTAATTTCTTTAAAGATGAGGTGGGAGAAAATATGCTTAGTTGTTTGTAAGACTCTTTAGAAAGAAGTGAAGTTTGCTTTGAAGTTCACAAACTTGCGAATATTTTAGCTTCTGGCTGTTATATTGAACTGCTTGTTAAGTGCAGCAGCAACAATCTGTTGCACTCTTAATTTAAGAGATCTATATACCTGCACTACTAATGATGCTGTTATTAAGAGAAGAGGGAGTGCTTCCTTCATAAGACCTGACCCTGCAGTGATCTTCACGTTGGCAGGTTATGCATCAGTCTGGAAGTTGCAGCTGGATCAGGTACCAAGCCCCTAGTTTCTCTTCCTTACAGTTTGTTTACATCTTTTGCAACTTGTTTAATTTCATGTCACCTTAGAAACCTCAGTTGGTCTCCAACTGTCTACCCAACTAATAGTCAGAGGCGTGTCAACGAGAAGATACTTGAGTTCATTTGCATTTAGCTGATTTAGCCACATTAACTGCAACCATAGCAGAGTCCGGGTGCCTGTGCCAGGGCTGCTTACTAATGGCAGCAACACCAGAGGCAGATAAACAGACAAAAAGTTCTAAATAAGCAAAACATCTGAGAATGAGCAGGGTGTCACACGGCACAGGAGCAGGTGCACAGTTGGGTATGCATTAGTCTTGTCTGTAGACCACCGTTAACAGATCTTTGGTTCAGTTCAGCACCTTCTCCCTGAGCTGGGTGCACAGGCCATTCCAGAAAGGCATAGTACAGCAAACAAATGACATGTAAAGAGGAAATTAGCTCCTGGAATAAGAGATACAATTTTAGTGTCTATCTGTGGGTGTCAGTTTGTGACTTAGTGGTCAAACGCTACAGAGCCATTCAACTAACTCAAAAGCAGACATGTTAGACATTCCCTGGAGACTCCTCTGAGTGTATGGATCAGACGTCCACTGATCACAGCTGGTGTCATTTGAGGTGCAGTTGGGTGTCCAAGAAATCCATACAGGGTTGGCAAGGATGGCACACCATGTATGGGACTTCTTTACCAATATGGAGCAGCAGTTGGAGTCCAGATGGGAGACTCGAACACTTCAAATAGTGCTGGACTCCCACATGTGGGCAACTAAAGCCTCTGAACACTGGTGTCTTCATCTGTCAGGTGGATCCCATGCTTACTTACAATAAAGCTGTACAAAAATATATAAGAAGATTTTAGGCTACATGTCTCTAAGTTTCATGTGACACAGTAGACCTCTGAGAGACAGCAGAAGAGTCACCATAGTTTTGGTGGGTTTGAGGAGGATGAATGTCCAATGCACAATTAACCTTTAGAATTGTTTTATATTTTCAAGGGTTACTTTAGTAGAAAAAGGACTGGACACACCTTTTTAAAAGAATCTGGAAAGCCTAAACACTTTGAGAAGCACACAAACACAGGGAGTCGGCACATCCGTGTGAAGTGTCTCATCTGACCTCCAAAAACATTGGTTCTGAACAAGGAACTCCAGAAGACTCCATTATAGTCATTTGGACTTTGTGAGAGAGTGAAATATAAAAACATACTTCCTACCACTGACAAAGAGACACGCTGTGTGATTGCATTGCAGGGGATGTTGCTGCAGAAAGTCTTACGGATGTTTATGGAGAACAGAAAGGTGCATTCTGGAAAATCAGACAAAAGTTGCAAACCAAATTTGCTGGGCTGTAAAGCCTACAACCCTGCCAGAGATATTCAGAAGTAAAGGCAGCCTTTGAACTGTATGTTATATGCAGCAGGTTGGTGCTGACGAGCCTCAAATGGGAAAGCGGTGACAGATCAGGCGGCTTCTCTTCTAGCTAGAAAGGTACCTCGACTGCTTTTGGGCAAAAGAGATCCCCAGTTCTGTATCTCATTGGAATTGATTCCTCACAATTAAGGCTAATCCTTCATTTGATGTTTACTCAGTTTACTGCCTTTCTGCATTCTGCACTGTCCACATCTGGCATTACACTTCGTATTTATTCTAGCCAATATACATTTATTCATCAGCTGTGTTTGTTCTAGCTATGGTTGAGATGGCAATTTCATTCTAAGTCTCTGCATGCATTGATGGATACGTTACCTTTCAGCTGAACTTTCTCATGCTTGTTCTCAGGCCAGAACTTACATTTTTTTCTGAAAGTTAGAAGAAAATGTGTACTCCTTTTCAAACCTCTCAAATTTAGATGTGAGAAGGCAGCATTTTAACATAAAAGCTTTTGATACAAAGTGCTTTTCTATTTCTGTTTTTGAGTCCCTGCATTTTAAAGCAACTCTGAAATTATAGGCACAATTATCTCTTCAAATGTTACCATAAATGTGAAAAAGGCAGAAGATTGTGTTTAGGAAAGGTAAGGTTTGTGAGGAGAAGGAACACCACCACTCCTGTTTGTGCATGAACTCCAATGGGAGGGTAAAGTGTGTGACTGTGAGAATGTTTGAGTCACATTTGCATACAAATAGTTACAGAGCCCTCAAATGAGTCATGAAAATTCACATAGTTTCTAAAAATGAGTGGATAAGTTAATGCAATGGTAAGGTTGAGATTTCAATTGAGGATAAGCAAAAATATTTACTGTTCTGATTTCAAGAGAGACTAATTTCTGCCCGTTATTCCTACCTACTACAACAGCCTATGTAACATTTGTTCAGTTCTGATCTTGTCAGCATTTATCTATACAAAGCTTTGAAATATTTTTTTTTTCGAAGGGAGGGTGGATTTTTTTGGTGCAATCCAACATTATTTTTCTTGCATTAATGCTGAAGGGCATTATATCTATATCACCACCTATTTTGTGGCCACAATATCTGCTGACTTTCTTATCCTCCTTTCTAGATTTAACGCTTAAAAACAGCACTATGCAACATCTTGAAGGTTATCAGAAGCAGGGCACAGAGCAGTGCTAAGCCACTGACTCCAGAAGGCACTGCAGAGACAAGGCCCTTCTCTTGGAGCTTTAACTCCTACCTGCAGGAACCACTAAGGTGATAAACCTCTCCATTACAAGCACATAGGCAGCCTGAAGCTAGCATTCAGAGTGGGTATCAGTGTGAGCTGAAGGAGTAACTGGACAGGATTTCTGGAAGTAAAAAAATCAGATGAGCAAGGAGAAAGCTGAGGCAGTCTGGGGCCCGGAGTGGACAGGATACATATTTATGAAGGACATCCCGCAAAGGGGTAATAGCAATATCTTATCAATGAGTCATAAATAAACTTCAATTCTGTGTCCTGGCAAAAACAGGCACTCGGGCTAGGATGGTCTAATGTGCTGTTCAGGAAAGTAAGGAAGGTGTCAGAGAGCTGGGCTTTGTGCAAAGAGAAAGACGGGAAGGGGAAAGACCTACCGTTTTCTGGAAGAAGGCTTGGGTGCTTACTTGCAGAGCTGTATCAGGCAGTATTAGAGGATAATTGAAAATGAGTTAGGATGAGTACAGTCTTCTGTTGCTACAATGACAAAAATTTTTTTAAAAATTAAAAAAACTTGAGTGCTGTTCATGTCCAGGACCCAGGAGACAAAGCAGCAGGCTTCCCACAGCTTGAAGAGCTCACTCTCCATTACAACGGATTATAAAAGCTAAGGTAATGTACCAAACAGCAGAAAGAACAAAGGATTTTTCTCTCTCCAGTACTAAGTGCAACAGCTAAACAACTTAGAAAGATGACTCTCGTTGATAACTCTGCTCCCACGCCAGCTATCATAAGCACCTATCCATGCCACGGGTAACACTTTTATTGCTCTAGGAGAAGACATCACGTGAGGACTACAGGAACTAAGTACTGCCTGACTTTTGCATCTGTCATCCTCGCAAGCTGCCTGATTTTAAAACATTAGCAAAAATGGCAAGGTAACAGCTTGTGTTTGTTCTGTCATCCCCCCACTTCAAGACCCCTGACGCGCTGAGAGACAGACTGTGGGTCAGGTTCTGCTCTGCCCTGTTCTTTCTGTAGTTATTTACACCTGTACAAACTGAGTGGAAAACATGCAAAATGGTACCATTTTGTTTTGATAGTGTTTTACCCTCACTTCACAGGGGTGAGAATGAATAGACAGGGTGCAAGGCAGTGGAGAATCAGGGATTCTGTATATTAAAAAACAGTGCAGACAGCCGCAGAAAGTGTCGAACACCATACAAAAGGACTGTTCATGCACTCATGCTCAGCATCTGTGATCCAAACAGTATAAACAGAAGACAGTATCTTTGTGCTATGTGGGGCTTATAGGGGGGATCCTATATCATTTAAAAATCAGCAGACTTGCAAGGCTCAGTGTTGCAGGGTGCTTTGCAAACAGCAATCTCACCCGTTCACAGCATTTCAGAAGCCTCCGGAGCACACACTGAGGAATTCCCTTATTGTTGGTAGATGGTGAAGGCTATTGTCAGATGACTGATACTGGCTCTCTGCCACATGATGCTGGAGCCTACAGTTTTAATTAAAAACCCTAAAACAATTTGAAGAATTGCCTGTCTGAAGTTCTGATTAGCTGGGATGCCCGCCCCTTCCATAGGCAGCTAGATAAGTATGAGTAACTAGGAAGGAAGCCTTTCTGTCATTCTGAAGGGTTAAGATCTATGGGTCCATATGCAAGAAAGCCAGCCTCCCAAAATGGACCTTTGATGCTTGAAGCCAAGATGTGTTAACATATTCTGAAAGGGTGGACTCTGCATCCGTCCCTCAGAGAGGTAAGGGAATTAAATTCACAGATGTGCAAGAGTCATGAAGAATGAAAGACGCATGGTGGCTAAAAGCAAACTGGTAGAGTTGTGACTGAAGGAGAGGGGAGGTAACAACTAGTGGAGCTGAGAGATGCTCTTATCTACATCAGCTTCCAATGACAGCTGGTGGTTATTACGAAAACGGCGTTACGGCCTTGTCCTCCCCAGCAGGAAAGGGGTTGATAATAAAACCACAGTAGAAATAATGTGAGCATATTTTCACATAGGCTCCCTAGAAAACAATTTAACTTCCACTCTGCCTAGCTATTATCAGCCATGCCCCATAGGCATCAGGGTGAAAGTGCATCTTAAGGAGTGATTTGAAGGAGAATGGCTGGAGAGAATTTTCCAGACCTTTGTTCCACACATGGAAGATAGGACACAGGAAAGCATGAAGATATCTGGGTGGGAAAGGACTAACGCACGGTAAAGGCTGGCATTGCTAGCAGAGCAAAGGTCGTGTTCAGCAATGCGCTAAGTTAACAGAGCTGGAAAGAATGGATAAAGACAGTCCAAAAAAAGAGCAAGGTTCTTTTTCGCCTGGAGCACAGAGGATGTAATGTGAGGTTAGTGGCTGTAGGTGCAGGTTTTCCTCGTTATCTGGTTTGTGAATTGACGGCATTTTTTGTTGTCTGGAAGAAAATCTCATGCATGCTGGGATTTTGGTTTGGTCTCCCTCATACTGTAAGCATGCCTGAGAGCTATTAAGTCGTACAGCCACTAGTTAAGCAGTTAAAGCTGGGCTCTGACAGGTTTCCCAAGCTGCTTCTGAATGTATTTGGCAAATAAATTCCTCCTCATCTGCTAATTTCAGACTTTTAAAATAATTTAGCTCTCAAGTACATAACATAAAGTGATTATCTTGTTCTTTACAGTCTGAGGGCAGAATCTATTTAGAACCTGAGCAGGCTGGCTACGTGCAAGTGGAGTGCTTTAGATAAAACTCACTTGCCAATCCAGAGCAGTGAAACAAACTCCCTCTCCGCTCTCACAGGCAAGTGCTGTACTAGCCAAACACCAGCTACATCCTTCATATACATTCACAAACGCACCTGAAGCTGGATCCAAAGCTGTGAACTGACAAGGAGAGTCTTCCTGGGTTTCACTGGATTTGCATCAGGCCCCATCTGCACAAAGCATCAAGACTACCAAGTCTCCATCAAAGGAATTTCCACAGCCTGTCTCATGTCTTTACCCACAGCCACCCCCATAACAGCTGATCCACGCAGACAGCCTGCTTATTCTATACGGGAGTGTACGTTTGCACCTTATACACATGCGCTTAACTCCACAAAACACTACCAAAATAGCAGAAAAGACAGCAATTGGCACACTGCAGATCGCTCCCTAAAACAATTCTGCAAGGTGTGTTGCTGCTCTCTGCACAGAGCAGAGAGTACCATCTCCCCAAACGGCAATGCCTTTACCAGGTTTAAAAAAGGAATATCTGCATTACAGCAAAAACACCCAGACAACAAAAAAATTACCTAAAACTTTCCCATGACATTTGTTTTCCCTTGATAGAACCTATACAAACACTATTGAAAACAAAGTAGAAGCTCACATAAAAAAAAAGACAAAACCATGGAAGCAGAACATAGTCACTCTGTACTAAATAATTTCTGCCAACAGAGTCAAATACCCCCAAATATTCATCAGAATTTTAACATCAGGTATGTCTTTAAAGTGATGCTGGATCCTACAGAAAGATCCTGTACCCCAAATGATACTAAATGGATACAGGAAGAATGACTTTTCCCATCTTTTGAAACTTTTCAGGATTTCAGCAGTCTTACTATCAGGCTTCAGAAGAAAACCAAGAGCATTCTGCTGAATATTTTCTCAGGAAATTCTCAAAGAAGTGGCCTGATGTTTAAAAGGCCTGTCAAAAACCAAGGCTTCATACCTTGTTCTTCCCAGTTCAGACTGCAACTCAGAGACTGCAACTCAGAATTTCCATTGCACCAGGTGAATGTCCCAAACGACCACTTCTGGACTGTCTCTTATGTGAGGGTTGTAAGGACCTCACTGGATCAGTCTTGAAGCTGTACTGCCCATAAGCTAGGAAATCTAGCTAGCTCGGGCTAAAATTACCACAGTTCACAAGTGGTCCTAAAAGGAGACAGAAATACAGGAAACTTCTTCAGAAGCATTAACTTTCTGGACAGTGTTGCTTATTTTAGCTTGTCATTTCAAATGAAAGAAACCTAAAGTAATGAATAGAGATTTGAAACTTGCAATCTCCCTCTCCCCTGTTCCCCTTTAATCCTTAAACATCCTTATTCTGGCTCCAAGTCCTCATCCAGCTGTGACTGGTACTTTCCCTGGCCCTCCAGCTCCATCATGCTCAAGCCAACCAACACATCATCATCTGTCTTCTCTCCATCTCCGTCAGTGTCACCTGGTCCCTGAGGGTCACCTTACTACCTCTGCACGGCCTTGTGAGTTCCCAGCTGGAGAGCAGGAGCTAGAATCAATCTATGGGCCCTGAAACTCTTACTGGAAAGGGCACTGGAATGTCCCTTATTACAATTAACTTCTGTCACCCCAGAATCATCTCCCACACTTACTAGAATATACTCTGTCCTACTGTCAAAAGGGATATTCCCTTTTCAAGGAAAAAAAGAATTTGTTAACTTGTTAACTAACTTGTTAAAAGAATCTGTTAACTTTAAACCAATGGTCATTTGTGAAGCAGCTGACCAGAAAATGTACTGGTTAATAACTCTAGTTCTGGCAAGCTTGTGATAGATGGGACCTGTTACTTCAGAGTGCTTGCCATTTTCATTGCACTTTAGCTATTTAAGAACAACTCTCATTGACTTCCCATGTGGTAAACAGTCTCCTGACATAAGTCTGCTTCAAATGACTTGTCCATCATCTCACAAAAAACTTTGTGGCAGAGGCATGGATTGAATTAAGTCCTCCACAGCAGAATTCAGCTGTTTCATGGGAGCGTCTTGCCTCCTTCACAACCCTTTGCATACCGTCTACAGCTGAGGGAAGGCCTCCAGAGAAAGCAACAGCCCTCCCTATGTAAGTCTCATCTATTCTGCAAATGAATAAGCAGTCCTGCAACCAAAGATCACCACAACTAACAACAGGCTGAACTATGGTGCAGAAATGCACAAAGCTTACGAGTATCTAGCCTAGAGGTTACACACTGTGGCCTGTAAATCCCCAGTACTCCACAAGACCACAGCCAGAACAACTTCTCGGTGAAAGTATATTAGTCACTGCTCATTTTGTCGCTGCTGACAAGTGTTTCAATTAAAATGTGTCAAGTCACACACAAAAAAAATCTGGAGAATTGTCGAGAAAGTTTGAGAACCAACCCTGGCATAGACCATCCACATCAAAACCAGGGTGTCTAGTTAAACCATACGCTGGCTGGGCTAAGGATCACTGGACTCAGAAGTCAAGGGGGTATCAGGGTCAAGTCAGCGTCTTCTAGACTTCTGTATTAGGAAGAAATATGTCACCACAGAAGCAATGATGTTCTCAATTGTCTGTAAACTGAGTCTTGAAAGACAGGCTTAGATGTAGACATCAACCAGACACATGCCTTAAGTCAAATGAGGTGAATCCCACCTCCAGAGCCAAGAGACCTGCAGAGCTGTGAAAGAGAATAAGGAGCACAAAACTATTGCTATTGCAGTGAAAACAAAGCAGAGTGAGAAGGCAGGAAATTAAGAAACTGCAAAAAGTCCAAATTCTGACTGTTCAATGGAGAACAATTGAGATCCTCAGCTAGGTATAAACCAGCTGTCTCGTTCTGGCCCAAAATATTCTAAGAAGTGTGTGCACATCCCTTTAATGTTTTCAGACCTCTTGTTTCTGCTGGAAACAATGGCTTGAGGCCTTAAGTAATTTAATTTTGAGTCTATTCCCAATTACTTCTACATTGCCAAATTTAAACATCTTGGATGCACATATAGTTTCAGTATTTTGATAAAAGAAGTAAAAGGGTTTCTCAAGCATGTGTTTTGTAATAGTTGAAGGCATTCAGCCTTATGGAGTGATTGACATGAACAATGTGGTGGAATCATCTCCAACTGTATTTGTAGCTAAAAACCCACCAGGAGAACATATGACTTCAATTTCACCAAACTGGACACTTACTGTTCACAACCGCCCCTACAATCTAAATTTTGCAAAATGACTGGACATAACCCTTTGATGACCTTTGACAAATATTAAATTATAAAAACACATAGCTTGTCTTTTCCTGCAATCATCCATTCGCAAAGAATATATGTGCACCAAACAGACTAGCACAAAAAACACCTGCACTCCTGTAATCTGATAAGAAGTCTAGGTGACCTTTTGCTGATCTCTGATGAAACAATGAGGTACATATTTGGGATGTATCCTGTCGTGCACCTCAGCATTACTCCACATTATCAAAAATTAAAAACTATAGCTTTTTGAAATTGAAAATTACATGCTCATCTCTTCAGGGCTAGGATTCAAGATAACATTTTTAAAGGCATCCAACTTCCAGTTTTAGAAGTTAGAGACAGATTTTTCTGGGTATGCAAGTGCATAAAATGCAATATACACTTAGTGATACTTTCCACAGTACTTAACTTTTTTTGATTTAAATAAGGAGCCTTTCAGCTTTCTGAGAATCCCAGCTGTAGCCTCTATATCTTCAGACATTTTTAATGTATATTTTAATGCAACCGGCTCCTCTCTTAAAAACAGTACGTAGTGCCTCTAGTCACTTAGACCATCCACAAAAGAAGTTTGCGCGATGACATTTAATAGTTCCACACTTAACTTTCAGACATCCAGCGTCAGGATTCACAACTGCAAACTCAGGGCACATGTGACCTTTAGGCTGTACAGGCTGAGAGAAAGCTACACATCATCCCAGGACATTTCACCCCAGCTATCCATCTCCAGCCTCCCAATGGAAGGAATGACCATTGCACAGAGGCAGAAGTCAAATGACTAACCCTGGTTACATATCCGATTTTTAAAGGCTAAAATCGAGTATGATGAATGAAAAAAATTTGTCATCTACAGTGGAATTCACTTCACTTGGCACCTATAAGTCAGGCTTCTGGTTGAAATTGGTTGTCTAGCCTCTGTCGACAACTGATGGGGAGTGATGGCCCCCAGCGAGGAGATTGTTCCATCCGGAGAAGAGTGTCGAACAGGCACAGAATGAATCACTCTCTGCAGGTGTCTCTTGTTCTCTCTTCCCACTGACTTACAGAGAGACGCTAAATCTCTAAATAGTTAAGATAAGGTGAGACGAACCTCACCCTCAAGAATGGGTGAGTCTGCCAGGCCAGGCCCAGCATTCAGGCTTCTTGCCATCCCAGAGATGCCTTTACCCCTGAGCTACAGTGTCAGGCTCCCTCTTGTTTCTGATCCCTCTGGCCCTTTGAAATTTGCATCTGTTTCTTTACTGTGTCAAGCTTGAACAGGATGGGTGGGTTTCCTCCACCTTAGCCTTATCTCTACTCTGGTCGTTAGGGGTGCTTTGCAAGCAGGAGGGAGTTTATATCACCTCTGATGAGGAGAACATTGAATCTGAGTGTCTCACTTCCAGGGCAAGTGCTCTCACGACAAAAATTGCTTATAAAAAGGCAGCAGTTCTTTTCCTTCTCTCTCCCTGAACTTTCCAGCAGCTACAGCTGCTGCGCTTTGTGCTAAGCTCCATGCTGTCAATGTGCATTCAAGCATGATCTGAGCACACCTCCTGGACCAGGCCTCTCCAGAGATTTAGACACATACCTATTTTGTGATTCCCAGGTGGATTTATGCAGGCAACAGTCACTAAGAAAGTCAGCTTAACCTAGATAACGCTCATTCTGGGCCTATAGAGAAGGAAAGTTTTAACAGCCTAGGAAACATCACTGGAACTCACGTGGCTCAGCAGGACTTGTGAGGGTGCCCTTGCACTTGCGATGTGGTGTGCACATTTTGGTAACCTGCACTTCCAGTATCCAAACCCTGAGTGGAATTAGACTCCTCCGACTAAAGAAAATTTTGCTCTATATGTTAGTTAAAAAGACTAAGAATGCAGCGGGTCCCATCCTAACATAACCAATACCAATAGCTTTGGTAAAGCACTAAATTAGTACTGCCTGCTTAATAGCCACAAGGCTTTCCATCACGTTACTGAGGTATTCTGCCCGAAGTGAACAGGAAGGCAAGATTATAGATTCACCAACAATTAAATGACAGTTGCAGTACAGATTCCATTTCTCCTCTGTATTCCTGAAACATTATTACTGAGCAAGAACAAACACACAGAGCGTACTATACAAACACATCTATACTTGAAATTACCATAATTTTACAATTTGAAAGGGGGGGCGTGGGTGTTTAAAACCATACCTGGAACAGATTTTCAAAATCTCCTCCGACCACTCCAATTCCCAGTCCCTCCTTTTTCCAGTGAAATTAAGCCAAGCATTTCGTAATCTTATTCCCACAGGCCTGTACCCAAAAATCAAAGTTATGCCAAAGTGGGAGGCTGAGGGGAGATGGAGCAGCCAGCCAGATAATTAACGAAAGAAAGAATAAGCCCATTTTTTATTCCTTGGTTTATTCCTTACTGCATGTGAGGTATTGTCAGTAACCTCCTGCCTGGCCCCTCTCCGTTTTCTATTCTAAATGGATTTTCCAGAGAATTGTTGGGGAGTGCAAAATTTGCAACATTTTAGACCTATACTAATTTAAAGGTATCACGAGAAAAGCTACAGTAGATGAAAACCATCTGCTATGTAAGCCATGCGCTAAGAAGTGAACTTGTTTGATCCCAGATTTTAGCGCAACCACATTGTTAGAGAGCCACCAAACTGGTTCACTACAAGCACTTCTAGAAGACATGCTACGTAACTTAATTAAAATGCATTAATAAAATAGTTAAAGATTTTAAAAAAGAAAATAAATGTATTTGCTTTTGAGTAAAAACGTAAGAGCTAATAGATGGATTTAATACACCTCACACCAGTAACACTTACTATGCTAGAGAGATGCTGCTTTCAGAAAGATTTCATGGCAGCATTCTTCAAGTAGCATCAGGTAAGCAACAGTCCTTTGCAGGTGGTAGTTTATGTAGAAATGCCTTCACGGCACTGGTCCTACTTACAGAAACCAGAAATCCTACAAAACAGAAAAAAAAAATTAGAACTGAAGTAGCTGAATTTGGACTCGATATAAATGTCCTGGCAAAACCAGACAATTCACATAGAAACACCCCTCTTTACAGGGTAGTGCTAGAAAATATAGTTTGAGTAAAAGGCATTATTCCTGCAGAACAGTAGTTTGGGAGTGTGATCATAAAACAATATGCATGTCAAAACTGAATCAGAACAAAGGCCTGTACATCCTATAGTCAGACACTTCTGGCCAAAAACTGGCTGTCTAGGAAAAATGAGAAAATATTTATGTTTCATCACAATACTTCCCAAGCCTCCAACAACACGCATCTTGGGAATATAACGGCAGCAGCAGAGGGATGTTTAAAAGTGAAGACGAAGGGAACGATACTGTATAAAAGCAACATTATTCAAAAGCACAGTGGGGGGAGAGGAAAAGAGATCTTACAGTTGGCAGATCCGTGGCATTTGCAAATACGGCCCAGAAAGGAATACAGTTTGGAAATGGGACTCAGAGAAGGTGCATCCACACGTTCCTTGAAGAACACAGAGGGATTCAGAGTGGGGTGGGTGGAAGCAACGCGCTGCACATCCTTGCAGCCAAGTGAGGTACCTGGAAGCAAGGGGGGGCAGTGATGCCAGCCCTACTGCCCCAAGAGGTGCTGCCAGCGTGACAAGATGAGCCCGGTGACAGGCAGCATGGGGGTGCCAGGAAGCAGGACTCACGTTCCCAGCAGCACAGTTGTTCACAAATAGCTCCAGGAGCAGGGAAACATCACCCGGCTGCTGCTCTGGGGGTCCCCAGGCAGATGGGGCATGCCAGGGCCCCACTTCTCAGCCGGTGGTGTACAGTAGTAGTGTCCCACGGGCAGCTCCGCTCCACTGGGACCAGGACCAGGACCGGGACCAGGACCGGGACCGGGTGAGCCACCGGCAGCGTTTACAGCCAGCAGCACGCAATGGGCGCATGGCAGAGGTCTTGGGCCGCAGCCGTGTCCCTGCCAGTCAGTCCTGCAGCACTGGGGACAGGGGGAACAAGGAGGGCCTGCCGCTTGCATGGCACGGAGATGAGCACTGAAGCAGGGGAAAGTAGAAATAAAATTAAAAACAAAAAACAAAAAATCCCTTCCCCCAAGGCAGCTGCGGAGTGCGATGAAACCCCCTTTTAGGCACAATCAGCCCTGAGCATCTGGGCAAGGATGAGGTGGGTGCAAAGTGCAAGGGGAGGAAATGTGTCAGCTGCAGCATCTGAGCGCAGCAGAGCAAACTCAGACGGGAAATGAGCTTGCAAAGTGCACCCAACAAGATGATCGCGGGGATAAGTTGCTTCTATGGAAACTGCAGCCCGATGAACCAAAAAACAGTTTGATGGCAAAGTTTTTGCAGGAGCCGGCTCATGCCTGGTTTCAGCTACACTCCCCACCCCCTAAAGAAAAAAAAAAAAAAGAGAAAAAGCTGCACAATGTGTTTCTTGTTATGGACCAAAAAAAAAAAAAAAAAAAAAGAAAAAAAGAAATGGGGACACAGGTTTTTTCCTGTATGGGCTACATCATATTAAGCTGTAAGTTTAGTTCTGGACAAACAATCTCTTGTTGCATCTCTGGGATGGAGGTTAATGAATTCCCACAGATGATGTTGGCCAAACAGTGGTCGGCTTGTGACTTGATTTCCAGCATCATGATGTGAGGGGATCAGTATAGAAAAGCACTTTGAAGGGAAGAGGCTGCCTACAGCAGGATTGTTTCTACAAGCTAATTGTACTGAGTGCAGCTGCACAAAGCTGGATCAACAGTAATAGAAGGCGGCGCAGACTTCCTGACGCCAGCCCCGCAGAGCTCCCACCAACAGCCTGGCAATTCCAGATTGTTTTCCAGACCTTATCTCTCCCCCAAGTTTTTTTTTTTTTCTTTCGCCCTTTTTTTTTTTTTTTTTAATTTTGTGACCGGAACAAAAGTAACAGGAAAATCCTTTGTGAAAGTAGAAAATGCTGTTACAGATCGGTGCCTTTCGCAGAAGTTGTAACTAAATATTTTGCATGCATTACTCTCTCCCTCCCGCTCAAAAGAAAGAAAAAAAAAAGCCAACCCCCAAACTTCTAAAACTTCTTTCTTTGAATGAATTGGAAACGTGAGGCAAACAAAAGGGACCGGGTAGTTAAAAGCAGCCGAGTTTAGGGAGATATCTCACCTGGTACATTGAAAACTCCTGTATCAAAACATATTTGGACACCCCGCTTGGATAGGTTGGATGGTGTCAATGACTTGGAAACGGGCCAGTTTTAACAGATTTATTTTTTTTTCAGTCTGGTTTGATGGCTTAAATAGACAGCAATTAAAACCATTTACATTATTAGTAGATGTTTTAGATAAATTTCATTAGCGGCATGGGACAGGGCGCGGGTAGGAACTTGCCGGTCGCTGGCGGGGGCGCAGCCCCACGGGCCCTGCCAGGAGC
>NW_009616618.1:0-1329 GCF_000690535.1 Cariama cristata
GTCAAAACATGGTTCACAGTAAAATTCACAAATCAATTTACATAACTTTACATCTTAAGAAAAACCAAGACACACAACTTACTATAAATAAAAGAAATGCTTTTGCGACCCGCACAGCTCCCTCCCACCTCCCCTTTTTTTTTTAAGGGACAAAACCCTAAAGTTAAGAAGTCGTGAAAACTACAGATGGTGGATAGAAACCGAGTGATGCTCGGTAAGGTAGGAAAAACAAAACATTTAAACCACAACGCTAATGTGAACAACCGAGTTTAAAAACAAAAACCCGCCGGTTTGTGGGTTTGGTTTTTTTATGTCTAGAAATCAAACTGGAAGATGCAAGATATTTTAAAAACTTTTAAGCGAATAAAACAGTGCCCAACCTAGCAGAAACCAGGAAAGAAGTTGCCGTGGTTTGAAAACTTCACAGCGGCTTCTAGGAGGCAGGAGTTGTGCTCTACTAAAATAACAGCTTGCTGATTTTTTTTTTTTTTGTACCAAGAAAAAAAAAAAAAGGACACAACTAACGGATTTCCTTTTTAAAATTTCTCCAAAGTTAGTATTAAGTCTGCTAAGCCGAGCAACACTGCCGTACGTCCCGCTGTAGTCAGGGAGCGGTGGTGGGGTTAGGGATTAAGACGGGGAGCCGTCCGGAGCAGCCAAGTTTATATGTGAGTTAGTGGTACGGTACCATTCACGCCAGTCCCGGCACTCTGGTAGTGCTGGTGGACGCTATGTAACCTGCTGCCCTGCAGGGCGGAAGGGTCTGTGGCATCCCCTCCCGGGGGCAGGTACATGCTGATCATATCCCGCAGGTCTCCCAGGCAGGCCCTCTGCGAGTGGGAAGTGATGGCAGGAGGCGGCGAGCTGGGCTCGGATTTCACCACCGAGCCCATGGAGCCCAGGCTCATGGCCGTGGAGGGCTGCTGGCCGTAGGCGGTGGGGGACATGCTGTAGGTGGAGGCGGCGTTCATGTAGGTCTGGGCTGTGGACATCATGGGGCTGTACTGCAGGCCCGTCATGTCGTAGCGGTGCATCTGCTGCAGCTGGGGGCTGTTCATACCTGGGTGCTGGCTGTAGCCCAGCTGGTCTTGCATCAGTGAGTAAGCTCCGTTGGTCCAACCGTTCATGTGGGCATAAGTGTCAATCCTCTGCCCCACCCCGACGGGGCTGCTCACCGCGTTGCCTCCTCCCGGGGCCAGCAGATTGCTGGGCAGCGAGTATTTGTCCTTCTTCAGCAAGGTCTTGGTCTTCCTTCGGGGCCGGTATTTGTAATCCGGATACTCCTTCATGTGCACGGCCCGCAGCCGCTTGGCCTCGTCGATGAAGGGT
>NW_009616619.1:0-37466 GCF_000690535.1 Cariama cristata
TATATATTTAGCTGTATCTATATATACACAAATATATATTACAGAACTTTAAAAGTTCTACTTAAGTCACTTTCAATTTTCCAGTGCTCTAACTTTTCCAATTTCCTAATGGTGCATTTTTTAATGTATTTTTAAAGCAACTTAGAAACCAGTAAAGATTCAAGGAGCCACAATATTTTGCCTTATAACCAGTACCAATTGTATATATTCAAATTAGAAATAGAGTTGTAAGGATTTCATTTTGCGTAAGATGAAAGAAAAAGCAATTTGCAAAACAAGCTCTATTTCACTGTTATGTCTTTATAGCACATGGGATGGCTACTTACTTTTATGCAGTACATAACACTGCATACTAGTAACACAGTCAATTGAAAGCATACAGTAAAACCTCTTTTTTCCACAATACATGCAGATACTTCCAATAGGCGTATAAGGTCTTTTCAGTGGTTTTAATGTTCTAAATCTCAGCCAGGTTCCAACACATCGAGGAAGCTTAGACTCCCCTTGCTCCTCTGCTTCTGTGTTAAACTTAGTGCCAATGCTGAGCACTGTTAACACGTTTTTTTCATTTGAGCAGTAACATTATATTCACTTGTCAGGTCTAGAATTAAAAACATCAATATGAAACTATTTACTAATTAAAGTTGTCAGTCGTCCACTACAAATCAGCTGTCTTATAACCCAGAGTTATACCAGCTCCCCCCCCCTCCACAGTGCTTGCTGTCTGGTCAAACTACTTATCACTGCTACTGGTGATTATTTTTTGTAATTTTTCACAACAGGCCACTTGGGTAAACCAGCTGATTACATCTTCACCTTTTGCACCTTGGTTGCAATCCTAGTCTTCCCCTCCCTGGACCTTCCTCCAGATCCTTAATTACTGTTCCTCTTCACAGCTCCCGAAGCCCACGGTTATTATTTTGGTTTGAGCAGCACTCACACTATGCTTTGAAGACACATTCCTGTTCAAAAAATTTATAATCTATATAATGGATTTTCACACTTGAACTCCAAACATACATTAAAAATTTACGGCGTCCTGCACTTCTGACCTCCAACATTCAGCCCAGAAGTGTTTTCACAACCATAAGTGACATTACAAGGTAATACATGCGAGTTTGGGGAGGGAGATGAGAACAGCAGAAATCAAGTCATTTTTTTTTTTTTGTCTCCGCAGACAATTCCACTACCGCCACTATTAAAACCAACCATAAATTTAAAAAATGGATCCTGGAGGAATGTTTGTAGGTAGAAGGTCTCCTAAGGCTTGGCAGCCATATGCTGGGGTGTATTTTCATGCCCACAAGGCACAGGGCAGCGGGCACCCCACATCAGCCACCCATGCAAGGGTTTGCTCCACATCACCCACCTGGGCTCTGCCAGCACCAGCAGAAAGCCACAGCCACCTTCAGCGGCCAACGCGAGCCAAGACAGACATCCAAGATGAGAAAGACAAAGCACCTCTTGGAGGTGCCTGTTGCTCTCCCACAACTACAAAGGAAGCCTTGGTAAATAGCTTAGAATAAATACCTGTCTTTTTGGCAGCTAAAAATAGTTGAGATTAACCCCAGCCTTTATCTGTGTCCATCTTCAGGGGAAACCAGTCACGCTCACTTCGTATGCAGCACTGAGTTAAATCACGGAGAGGTGAGGCATTTGGGTAAGAGTTTCCTATCGGGGAGTTCAGTACTTGTTTCAAGAACCCCCTCCTTGGGTAAGGAAACAAGGCAAAAATACCCCCGTTTCACTGGGAAACTGTATTTATAGAGTGGTCAAAATAATTCGCATCACAACCGAGAGTGTAAACTCCTCGGGAAAGGGGCCATCTTTTTCTTCTGCATTTGTGCAGAATCTTGCCTAAATGGAGGCTGAAGACTCCAAGATGCTGTCACATTACACATAATAAATACTACATTCAATGCTGTCCTTTCTATTGCAATTCTTCTTCTTGCTCCAGAATTCCTCTAGCCAGACTAGCTTTGCCCCACAAGAACATGGGAAAGGCTACTAAAGACAGACATCTCTAAAAGTATGTATAGCCACAGCTCTCTCCTGGGTTAATCTCAAATCTAAACCCTGTCTCCAACTTCAGGAAAGAATAGCCAAAATCTTCTCTCTAACCAGGGTTTAAAAAAAATAAATCAAGTAAATTTTTCTAATAGGAAAGGAAGTTCAGAATGGACAATCAATAGAAGTCAGGCAATCCCAGTCTTTGCAAAATTGTAAGATGAGGTGAGACAAGCATTGGACAGGAATGTCCTGCAGTGGATGCCGTCCTAGGCAAGGACTATACTAGCTGATTTCTGAAATCCCTCCAATCCTATTTCCTTTGACACCTGTGATTCCTCGGGGGGAAAGTGTAGGGGAAGCACTTTCTGCCTCACCCACGCAAACAGCTTCATCAGACACAAGGCTCTTAATAATACAAAAGCCAGTAGGAGAATTCAGACAGACACATAAAGCACAATCTGGGAAGAGATGCACAACACAGTCTTCAGTAACTACATTCAGGCTTAAATGAACTTTAAATAAAAAAAAAAAAAAAAAAGAGAGAGATAAAATAATGAAGCCAGCCTAGCGTCTCTCCAAAAACTGCTTCTAAATCTAAACTGTCCTTGCAGATGACTGGATCACATCCAAGCAGCCTCCAACACTCACAGTCTAACAGTGTTTGTCCTTTCATTAAAGGTCACTGTTTTCCAGGCTACTGAGTTTCTTTGCACATTCTAGATCACACTTAAGCTCTGTTGTGTTATACACATTTTTCCTTCACAGGGGTTAAACGAGGCAACTCAGTTTTATCTTAGAATAATGCAGTGGTTAGGGAAAACCACATCTATCAGTCAGCATGGTTAAGCAGGAAGAAATCTGGAGATGGCTGTTAGTGAATTATTTAGGACAAGAATAAGGGCAGACAAGGAATGAGCAGAGAAATGGAAATACTCCTGCTTTCAGAAAGTGCAGGCTTCTGAATCTAGTAGCTTTCCCCCTTTTTTTTTTCCTACATTTCTGTGATACACAGAATTTAAATATAATTAAAAGGTAACATCATATCCCTTACATCGGCCAAACTGATCCCTAATGCGTGGAGCAGCATTTTAGAGAAAAGCACTCATAGAAGCAGTTCCTCATAAATCATGAAGAGCTGAATGGGCCACTTTTTTCCGTTTTCTCAATGTAAAATCATCAGTGAGCGATCTGACATCAGTGGAAATTCACTGGATTTAAATGGGGACCCCTCAAAGGTGGGACGTATGTGCATTCACAAATTTTCACGTGAGGGAGGAATCACACATCCAAGCCTTTTCTGGAAGGAAACACAACAGCCACCCTGGAAAAGTAATGTTACACAGTAGCACTCTTAAGTATCTCTGATGATCTTGGAGTTCAACCAGCTGAAGCTACCCAGCAGTATTAGGTAGTGTTTATATACAAAAGCACATAAGGCATTATGTTAAATTTAAAGCTGTCTAGCACTAACATACTTGGTCTTGCAAGATCTGCTACAACATCTTTAAGTGAAAACCATGACTTCTGTTTGTACACATTTCATCTTTACTCACACTCCCCTGTTCACTACCAAGTGAAAACGGTTTAGGAATAAATCTTAGTCAAAACCAGTCACTATATCCTTTTTAGCACAGTTCCACAGATAGTCACAAATCTGTAATGAACTTGCTTTTAAAGGTAACATGCACCTCTATAAAGCTTTTTCATTTCCCCCAAGAGTTCTTAAAATATACACAGAATACAGGAAATCAACATCAATGCTTAAAGTCCAAGTGCAATAACATTTACAGGCATGTGGCTCTGAAACAACCTTCTGAACACTCTCCTTTACAGCGAACTGTTTTGCAGCACATCTAACCTGAAGATTAACGCTCTCCATCACAGTCTATCAACAGCATCTGCTGACTTAGCAGTTCAGCGCTAGACTTGAGGGTCAAGTTCATCTTTGATACAATCCCATGAAGCTCCCAGAGCTTCATATGTGACAAACTTGGCCTTTTATGTTTTTCTAAAGGAGTCACTGGGTATGTGACAGCCAAATAACATCATCTGCATACGTGAAGCTAAAATAGGTGCAAAAACATCTGAGGAAAGGATCTTACCATCTGACATAAGAAAGCAAATTCCTTGTGACATCTGACAGAACATCATTCAAAGCTCTATTTCAGCTCTTCAGCTCTTGAAACATGGTTTAGAATACCATTAGCCGATCCCCTCCAAGATAAATATGTATATATCTTAAATTTTATCTTTCTCTCTCTGTATATCCACACACAAGTAAACAAAACTCAAGCATCTGAATTATCGCTACTTACTAGGCAAGCCTGAGGCAGGAAGCTGTTCACCCTGGAGATACTCCACATGCCCTCGAGGTACTGCTGAGCTTGGATGGTGACGGAGCTCAGAGCACCGCTGAGACTGCTGGGGGCCACGGTCACTTGAACGCTGGAGTTCGGAAAACCACCCGCGCCTTGAGACCATCCAAGTCCCTTCTTCCTCTCTGCCCCAGAGAAGAGATTCGGTGACTTTCCAGGCTGCCTGCCCACCTGCCCAGCAATGAGCGGCAGGTCTCTCTGGGAAGAGACAGTGACCATCCTGGGTACCATGCTGGTCACCGTCCCGGCGCCGGGCGGGAGGTCGGGCATTTCTGGGTAGCTGGTTTGATTGAGGGTGTGCATCATCTGAATGGCTTCCTGCTTCAGCTGATTCAAGTGAGTGGCACAAGTTTCACATCTGCTCTCTCCCTCATTCCTGTTTTTCTGTAAATAGTCAGGCACTTGAAGCTTGTCAAAAATTAAAGCTGGTAATCGTGGGTCCTAAAGAAGTGAGGAAAGGCAGAAAAACCATATTGAGTTAAAACAATTCAGAAAGACAAAAAGAAAGACAAAGACAAAAGCTCTCTGTGATTTGCTCTCCACCCGTGGAAGTACTTTAAACCTGTTCTGGTAACTCTCAGTCTTTTTTGTCCCCAAACACCCTAAAAGACTTGCAGGTCACAGCGCATTAATAAGCCACAAGTGAATTCAATTGTATTAGACCCAGCATGAAAATTATCATCAGAATTAAACAGTGGAGCTGTGGTGTACTTGATAACTACTCATTCTTCTAATTAACTCTCCTTTGGAGACATGTAACGTGCCTGTGTTTCCCATGCTCAGGAACAATGTTAGTTGAGACGCTGAACCTACAAATACCATAATGTGTTCTGAAGGCATACCACCACCTTAAACCCAGGAAAATTAGACTTTAAATTATTTCAAAAAATTAGCGCGTGACCTGGTAAATGTTTTGCTCTCCCCACCCTCAAAAATGATTAATCAAGTGGCATAAAAACCAGTTTACATGCTGCCCACAGCTGGCTCCTCTGCTAGCAAGGACCGTTATTTCTGATCTTTGCAACCCAGATGGTCGCAATATTCCCTTACGCTACAGTTGCTTTGATGAGAAATAGATTTGAGCCTACAGCCATGTGTGAAGGTGTGACAATGTGCACACTAAGAAGCTGATTTAAAAGCAACACCTATTCTGTTTCCACAGAGCAATTTTTTCTCCCCTCTCCCTTGCTAGTTCATTGTGAGGCTGCCCAGACATTTTAAAACCCAGCTCTGTGTTTCCAGTTCAGAGATAGAGTTACCTATCGCCTGAAACACACAAACGCCTTTCCATCCCAAGCTTGCTACTGTAAAGATTAGTCAAGAGATTAAATCCAGCCCTGTTGTAAATCTGCTATCAAGACTAATGCCGTGTAGTAAAACTGACCAACTTCACACACTCTCATTGAGCTCTCTAAACTATTAAGGTTTTAATGAAATCACAGCACAGCCAAAGGTTTATTTGTATAATTATTTTAAGTTAAAATATTTAATTTGCTTGTTAATAATGAGGGCACATAAAGCTATTAAGTCAGGCATCCAACATATGCTGGGGGTATCCCCAGATCAGTACTCATTTTTAAAAACATATTACTTTATGCCAAGCTGCAATTGCTCTCTAGGAAATGAATGTCCTATTAGAAAACTAACTAATTCTGGTTTTAATTACAACGCACATCAATAAAGCTCTTTTAAGAAGTCTTGGCACTGGTACTTTGGCTTTGCTTATTCTCTTTCAACTGGGCTATTTCCCTTCGCTCTGAATTCAGAAAGTCCTAAAATACTGCCTAACTTCTGCAGCAGCAGCACAGAATTGATCTCATTTTCAGCTGCTGGGCTACTCCTGCAATAGTTTTTAATCTATCTCACAAGACACAGTACAGTGCTGATAGAAACCATTGTGAGTATATCTAGCACCACATCATTCTGCAGCCAAAAGCCACTAACAAGAGTTGTTCTTTCTGCAATAATCTAAATTATTGTTTATTTACTGACTTAAAAAAAATACTTCTCAGGCTAAGGAAAGCTACTCCTGCTGCTGATGGAACAATTAATTGGATTCACATTAGTGAACCAGTTTACAAAATCAAGTGAAAGACACTGTTTCATTTTTGTCTCTTCTCTTCATAGAGGTTTAGATCCTGGTAAAAATGCCTTTGAAGTTGCACCATTTGCTTGCCCTCATGAGCAAGAAAATTTTTTCCCTCCAAACCTCCCAGAAGACAATAATACTAAATTAACAGATATTAGTCAGGAAAAAAAGAAATTAATATTTTAGAAACTTTTTTATAACCCTTCAGCAGAAAGTGCTATTGGTTAGACTTAAAAAACGTGAAGATTTTGTGCTGCAAGCACTATTAAGCCTTAGGCAAAACAAAGGCCATGCAGTCTGTCTCCCAAGAAAAACAAACAGCACGGTGCTCCACAGAAACCTTTCCAAGGAAGAGCCCTCTGAGCAAATTCTTGCTGAGGCTGACACACAGCATCTATTCAAACGGCCCCAGAAAGCAGCACCTTCCAGCACCGGGTGCCCCATCCACAGCCCGGCACATCCCTGGGCTCGCTCCTTTGATCCACGTTGGGCACACAAGGAAGCACCTGCAGGTCCCAACTGCGTGAGCCTCATCTGGCAATGTTTAAATTGCTATCAAATGTCAAAAGTTTCAAATAAGCAATTAAAGCGAATTACTAGGTGAAACAGGCTTCTTGTTTAAAAGAAATGACTTCTTTTGATGTAAAGAAAATTAATGACCCCAATTCTAGCTCCATAAACACAGTTTACAGTGTAAGGCAGATCAGAGTCAGGCCCGTCTTGCAGTTACAAGGAAATCACGTGGACGCCATATTAAAGGGGAGAACAAAAAAAACCCACCACCAAAAACTTTTATTTATTTAGAAAATTACACAGAGCAAACCATATAAGCACATGGTATGCCAAATTTAAACTTTCTAATTTAATATAGTTTAAAAAAAAAAAAAGCGCCATCTCATTTCCAGTGCCTGTATTTTGCGAAGCACTTACAAGGAGCCTTTTAACCCACTCATCCAGCCTCCGTGATCCACAGTTTGCATCCGAGGCCATGCTCCTCCAGCACCTCACCAAGGACCCAGATGTACGGTTAGATTACTTTTATTTTTCCACTCTGTGCGGCAAAAACACCTGGCTAATGGCTGGGCGTGAAGGGCAGAGGAAACACAAGTTACTGTTAAAAACATTAACCATAACTTAAAAGTTAAGCCAGCCCCATTAAAGAGGTTTTACTACCTGGTGACAACGCCTGATCCTGAGAAACCCCCACTTCAGCAGCGCACGCCCTAACAAGGCTGGGGTGGAAGTTACACTCTCATGTTTTACAGAGGGAAGAAATAAAACTTGAGCGACCAAATGTGTTAGACGCACATGTGGGAGGGGGGGAAGCAGTTAACGCCAGCCTTGTTACAGCTCCGCTGGCAGAGAGGCAAGCCAGACAAAGGGGGGGTGCAAGTCGCTGGGGGGATTGGCACAAAAATTAAGCATACAACATACAAGCCTCTATTCCAAACAGTGCTCCAAAACCGCTTCAGTCTGCTATGCTACAAAGAAGATTACTCCTTTATTCCTTCACAGCATAAATAAACTATGCTGTCTTTGTCACACCTACTTTCCAAATGCTGTTCTTACCTTCTGAACAAGCAGGACAAGCAAAATACTGTGATGCTGTAACATTCACAGCTTCCCCTCCCACTACAGAAACCAAAACCCTAATTTCAGTCTCAGCTTGGTTAATTTTAGCATACAAACCTTAGCTATTCAAACATCACAGAAGGGTAAAATAAATGGTCCCATTAGGGACAACTGCACTAAGGAGCCCCGCAGCCCCCAGCGAGGTCAAGGCACAAGATAATTACATGTACTTATATGAAGTAGATTTTTCTGAAACGCCTGAATTTACCACTGTTTTTCAGCAAGCGGTTCTTAACAGACACAAGCAAGTTTGCAAACTGCTGCTGGGAGATTAAACACACACGTGCAAATGGTCTGCATGAGGAAGAGCACACAGATGTGGTCTGCAAGTCCTTCCAAGCTTAACTGGGCAGGATGGTACACTTGGAGAATCAGGATTGTGCTCCTGCTAGAACACATGGCAAAACACCCATTTAGTTCAACACCAGCTGCATTTAGCCTGGAGTTTGCCTTCAGGCTTTATCTCTGAATCCAGGAGTAGGGAAAATGACCTCAGATTTGAAAACACATCCAGTAACACATAACAGAAAGTAAGAAACAGTCATTCTAATTCACATTTCCCTCTCCGATGTACACCTCAACTGCTGCTGCCTCCAGGGTTTCAGTTATACCGGTAACACCGATGTGCCACATGTGAGGCACACAAACAAAACCCACAACTCACAACTGTAAAATCCTACAGCCTGAGACCATTGCCCTTGAAACCACAGACATATGCAAAGCAACTGGGATGTGGCCAAAGGCCAACATCTCTGAAAAGCCCCACTACAGCTTACACACCAAAATCATGGCCAGGTTTTCAAAGTATGCAACACCAAATTACCTTGCTGGAGCTGAACTCTTTTGAAAACCTGAAGCGGTTTGTCAGTGATATTGCACTTAAAAAATTAGACCCTTTTGAAACTTTAGCTCAATCTGTAATTTCCCAAGTATTTAAAGTTTGCAGTTAGATCTTTTGTTTAATTAACAAGGAGTAATAGTCAGTTTTTCCATTGCAAAAGAGAAACAAAGATACAAGCTTTAAATCTTACCTGCAGCTACTGACTTCTAACTCCCAAACTAAGCAAGAGGAGAGGACGGAGAAAAGCATCTGGATTCTCACTTAAGAAGTCCCTGAAGTAATACCCACCCATCTGTAACCTAATCCTTTCAGCGAGGAACTATCCACAGAGTGCGAACAAATGATGACAAACAAATGATGAAAAGTCAAATTGCCAACAACCGTCCTCGGTAATTACCTGCAATTCTGCCTGGCACTAGTTTCTGCGATGCGAGTGTATCTGGAGCAGTATTCTGAATTAAATTACATTCTTGATATAAAGATAATTAAAAAGAAAGAAGAAGAATCACTGAATGTCACACTGAAATACATACTTAAATATAGACCTAGGTAAACAACATTTTTAAAGGATGCTTTGCAAGAAAGGAATGTACTTTCCCAGTGTAAAAGAATCAATGTTAATGATTTTTTGTCTTAATTGTCTTTCCAGATTTCTGCTGTGCTGCTTACAAATTAGTTTTTATCTTACATGACATTGTGAGATATCCACTAATATCTTCTATATTGACAAATACTTTGAAGGCTGATGCTTGCTTTCAACTATATTGAGCAGTCACTGTCAGAAAAAGAGAAGAAAAAGAACACAGTATACTCAGCAAAACCAGACACTGCTCAATGTAATCAAGGAAAAAAAACAGTGCTAATGGTTAATTTTTTTTTTTAAAGAAAAGTTTCCAAGTAGCTGACTCTCTCAAGGGAGTGAAAATATGAGCTGTAAGTCTTCAAGTAACCCATGTTGTGAATTCATTCAATTACTGACCTAATCTTATCAGAATATAAACAATCAAGGAAAAACAAACACACAAAGCTTTCACAAAAACAGAATCCACCAGAAGTCCCATCTCCTGAGGGTTAAGAGTATCTGGAACTTGCAGGGTAACTTCACTGTCCTTGAAAACAGCCCTCTGAATAAGCAGGACAGCAATCCACATTTCCAAAGTGAGCAGAATGTGCATTAGAAAACAGATGCATTTTTAAGGTCAAATTCCATCCAGCCTCTTTACCTGAACGTCTCACCACCTTAGGTGGAAGATTAATTTAAGCCAATGGACTGTGGTCCTCCTCCCATGCTGTCCACTAGCAGAATTTCTTCAAATTTCCAATCCCATTATTCTGTTTCTAACCACAACCTGAGGTAGCGTGCACAGACGTATCCCACCAGCTCTACCCAGCTGAGACTCATCCCAATTTCTTTTCATCTTTGGCATCCCAAAGAGTTTGAAAAAAAAAAAAACAAACATCCAAGTACATTTTCTTACTTATAAGTATACTGCATCTTTTTTAAACAGGGCCCATCTTTCTAACAAAAGTCAAGCAATACGATAAATCTGCTAAAAAACGCATGACCCCACACTAAAAATGACTGCGGCGGGTTTAGTTATTCTGCAGCCTCCACTGAACTCTATTTATTTCCATTTCCTGCCCACTTTAATGTACTTCAGTGGCCCGCAGTAAAGTTAAAGCAATAGGTGTCTGTCATAAAGATGAATAGTGCTATTGGAATGCATAATACAGTGGAAAGAGGAAATGAGAGCAATCTGGTTTATTTACATCTCAGGCTCCCATCAGCACCTCAACCCACCTCCCAATGGTTTCAGCCGCCTTTCCTGTTATCTTGCTGTATAGTCCCCTGCAATGATTTGGCTTTTAACCTCGCAGAACCAGAGTATGAGCTGACCTCCCAGATTTGTGTTTGTGAGCTGGCAGAGTATTGCAGCAAACAGCCACGCAGTGTGTTCAGTGCAAAGAAAACAAAATAAAGGTAGCGGTTGCGATTTAAAATAATTAAAGACACAAACAAAACAAAAGACCCCAAAGAGATCTGCTATCATCGTTTAAATTTAGATCAACACAGAGAAACCTGACTACTTCTGAAAAACAGTAATTACTGTATCACAAAATATTACTTTTAATCTCCTTTCTTTATGATCTAATTAAACAGATATTTTACTCGCCTTTGGAAAATGTTTTTCTTAATTTCATTCAATTTTAACATTTGGTGTGTTCTATAAACTACATATCCAAACCAGTATGTAATTTTGTGCTTATTTTTAATAGTGTATGACTTCATTTAAAAATGATTACTTTTAATTTGCATGTTTATTATTGGTTTTAAGTAATCCTTTAATTTTCCCTCTTGGGTCTGTGGCTTACTGTAACTTCACAATGCAAATTCAGTACTGATTTTGTTCATATGAAAACCCCATCTTCCAACATGCATTGTGTCTTTTTTTTCTTTCTCTCTTTTTTTTTTAAGCCCTCATTAAAGTATTATCATTTTGAACAGCAGCGTTTGGGGAAATAGTTGCATCCCCATCACCACATAATACTCTGGTGTCTGAAAAGCCTTTGTTTGCCTTGCTTTCAGAAATAGACACTTAGAAGAAGTTGCCTTTCAGAAATTCAGACAAAAACTTTTGATAGAAATTAGACACTTTCATTTAAAAGATAAACAGCTTTCCATCCTTAATTATTTCTTCCTTGAAACCAGAGACTAAATCTTGGTTAGCACATAAGCATAAATCAGATTGTACAAACTCTATCACACTGCATAAAAAGTCACAACTTCTCTTTCCTCTTAAAAGCAAACTGAATGCTTACGAAAAGTGTTAGAACAACTACTCAGCAAACGGATGCTCTCTGATACCTTCATCACATTGAACGCTACCTACTCCACACAGAGTTTGAGTTCCAGTTCAGTCAGGCTAATCAGATAATAAGGGAGCTCTGAATTTCAGCATAGGGGTGAAAATCAGCACAGCACCACTACACAGAAAACATGCTGCCTCGTCAAAATGCCTCAGAAACATCAACTCTTAGTATCATTTTGTCAGAAACAAAAGGTTGTTCCCACTATCACAATTATTTAGGCAGCAGCCTGTGTTTTCAGAATGACAAATTGCAATGGCAAGCCTTGTGAGATGGACTCCTTCACTGATGAACTCTGGCCAGAGACCAGCAACCCAGCCCAGACAGTCCAATGCACTAGGAGAGGAGTCACATCCCAGATGAGATCTTTAGCATGTTTAAGTCATCGTAACTGCATTTGCCCCAGTAGAACTGTGCCCATTTGTATCAGACAGACCTTTAATGAGGGAGTTCAAGAACGTCTGGACACCAGCCACAGTGAAAGCAACTCTGGCTTAGAAAAACTACGTAGGAAAAAAAGTGCTTGGAGCACTCAGGACATCTGTATACAAACCCTACAACTGTTCCAGTCCAACCATCTGAATCCAATTAAAAGAACGCTCAGCAGCAGAAGTTAGGGAGTGGACGCATTTTCCAAATGAACATCATTAGCATAATGTAGATTTAAAATCAACTATGAAAACCAATGCTTGGCATTGGATCACACCCTCTTAGTGTCTCTTTCACTTGCTCACTTTATCAATTATTTGTTTGGTAAATGAATACTCGAGGACCATACAGAAATGATTTAGCTTTCACAACCAAAGGGCCGCCCATTGTGCGCTCCTCTTGCAAGCTACAAATTGCTGCATATAGTGCGCAGTTAGCACACCAGGCAGTCTGTCTCCAGAAACAAACTAGTTTACACTTATTCTTCATCTTAATTAACGTGCCACTGCCTCAGTTTAAACTGCTTCACCAAAAACCAACTTGTTGGTTGAAAAATTTTGGTGTTACATCTGAATTTAAGCAGTACTGTAGCGGGTTAGAGTTTTTCCTTTTTCCTCCTTGCTTGGACTTAAGAAAAAAAGAAGAAAAAAAAAGCCTCTAAGCAGGGATGAATAGAAAAGGAATGATGAAGTGTATTTCTAACTCCTCAACCACAAGCAGGCCACACACCGCCTGAAGAGTCTGCTCTAGTTCCTTTGCTTACCGGGTGGCACGTGTGAGACACCACCTCCCTTCTCCAAGCTGTTTATCCCACAGCAGCTCTTTAAAATGGATTCTTGGGTGCCTTTTTTTAATACCACTCTTCACCAGAGGAACTCCAGCAAGTAAATTCACAAATTTGCCATCAGCTACCTGTTGGAAAGTGGGGTCCTGGCATGCCCCATATCTCTGGACTTGGATGAACTTGGATGGTTGTCCCTTGGTTTCAGCTAAGATGTTGGTGCACAGAAGTAATTGACCGCATTTTGCTGACTCCACCTTGCATTATAAAGAAAAGATAAATGTGCAGATCCTAAGGGACACATGCAGGTGGGTGGCATTGCCCAAAGATTCAAACGATCCTCCCATAGAATCTCATTAGGGTGAAGTATGATCTCAGCCATATAAACAGCAGATGGAGACAGACCATTTGGGGAGTGTCTATAGGACAAAAAGCAGTTTAGAAAACAAGAATGTTGTGGGAAGTTCAAAGGAGTGTGGTTTATTTACTTTAGAAGAGAGAAAACTGAGCAGAGTCCTCCAGTACATCAAAAGTAGCTACACAGACACTGGTGACCAACTACTTCCCATATCCACCTGGGAAAGGAAAAAAGGAATCATGCTACTTTTCAGCAAAGACACCTTAAGAAAAACTTGTCAAAGGCGAGTGAATACCGGCAAGCGCTACAGAATGATGTTGAGAAACCTCATTCCTTCATGACAGGTTCTGAACAGCAGGTGAGAAATATCCATGGGAGGTGTTCAAGAGATACGTGATGCTATTTCAGTGGAGGAAACTGGACTACTTTTTAAAGATCTGAAGATCCTTTTCCAGTCCTGCATTCTTATGATCTTAGTTTTGGAAAGATGAGTAATGCATCTGTAGACAGACCTGTTGCTTGGGTTCAAGCACCACAGACAGACCAGGAATATAGACTTCAAAATTCTATTATCCTTAGATGACTATTCAGCAACATATGCTATCTTGCTCACAGCAAGTTTTCCAACTTGCACCATTCCTGTATTAATGCCATGACTCTTGTCCTCGTTGTGACCATCCATATCACCTTGAATAACTCTTCTTTTGCCAAATACTCACAGCCCATCACCACGATACCCAAAACACTCTTTATCATTAACTATACTACATATATATTCCACTTTCAATCTACCCTTAAATAAAAAGTACAAAATTGTTACATTTCATTCCCTACAGGTTCAGGGGCTAATTTTAGGAATCCAAATGAGATGCCTAAATTAGACGGTGTAAGTCCAACCAGTCCTATCTGTCCATAACATTCTGGAAATAAACATAACAATCAAGATTGATTAAAACCTCAGAAATGAGACTTGGGGGAAAAAAAAAAAAAAAAACACAAAACAAAAAACATGCCAGACAGTACTAGTTGCATTACAGCAACTAGATTATCACTTTGCAAAAGTTCAAAAAAACCGCATTGCAAAGCCCACTAAAAGGAGCTGTGAAGGAATGCAAACTAGCCTTTCTAGATTATAAATGGAAGACATCTCAGTGTTGCTGATGGTACACCAGAAATGTTTGCAACAGGATGGCATGAGAAAGATGAATCTATAGCTATCTGCAGGCTTATCTGTCCAGATTCTTCTAGAGGCTCTGGCATCAACACGTTTCACAGCATCTTCAAAAAACTTTTCTCAGTAAACCTGTTGCTCCTCTGACACCGACACATTTCTATCAGGTTTTCAGGAGTAAAAAATAATCACAAGAAAGAGGTATGGTTTCCCCTAGATACTCACACAAACGACAGATGACTAGAGATATCAAAACCATAAATATATACGCTGAATAAAGAACGATAAGGACTAGTTACTTAAAAGAGCTCCTGAAAACTTAGAATAGCCCATGGTGTTCTATGGTTATAAGTTAGTTACAGACTTCTATTGCAATAGTTTCTTTAGACGAGAAGGTCAGCACCTAGCACAACATCATGGATCATGAACTAGTAGCAGTGTCATAGTAAGACACTATGTAGAAACATAGCAAGAACAAGATTACTCTTAGTAGTAAGATACTGTTGTTGCTGGTTTTGTTCATCATAGAATCATTATGGTTGGAAGAGACCTCAAAGATCATCAAGTCCAACCATATACCCGATGCCACCATGCCTGCTAAACCCACTAAACTATGTCTTGAAGCGCCACATCTAAACATTTTTTGAACACCTCCAGGGATGGTGAGTCCACCACCTCCCTGGGAAGCCCATTCCAATGCTTAACGACTCTAACAGTGAAGAAGTTCTTTCTAATGTCCAGCCTGAACCTCCCCTGGTGCAACTTGAGACCGTTTCCTCTTGTCCTATTGCTAGTTACCGGGGAGAAGAGACCAACCCCCGCCTCGCTACAACCTCCTTTCAGGCAGTTGTAGAGGGCGGTAAGGTGTCCCGTCAGCCTCCTCTTCTCCAGATTAAACAACCCCAGCTCCTTCATCCTGTTGGTCTTGAACAGCCCAAATAGGCATTACCTCAACAGTATTAGATAACCCCTATCTACAAAACAACTATGTCAGATCAATCAATTGCTTTGCATGAGAGTACTTTGGCTTCCCACAAGAACACTGCTTTTTGCAAGTTGGCTGCTACCCTTTGATCATACAGTCTTGTAACAAGCCTTTCAATGGCTATACTGCACTGCGAACCATAAAGCATGTATCCAGCCTTGAACCCTTAAAATACCTGACTGGGCACCAAAAGGCATTGTACATTTTCTACATGACCTAAATAACAAGTAAGAATTGCCTTTGTCCGCCCAGCAAATCACACTTGTGTGAGCGGGATTACAACAGTCCTGTGATTAATACCCACCCGTAATCCTTACGGTGAGAAGCCCTGCAGTGGTCCTGTGAAACCTGCAAGCTCTGCAACTCTTCCCGCCCGAAGGGCTGGTGCAATCAAAGACGACCAACTCCCTTTGCCTAAGGTCCCTCTTCTACAAATATAAATCAATGTGGCTATGCCCACAGGCAGACAAAAACCCACTCCACCCATGCTCAGAGCATCTTGAAAGCCATGTTAATAGGGTTTATAAACTCTGCCACGACACGGGATATAAACATACTCAACACATGGGCAAAGTGAGCTTGTATCTGCCTATAATGCATACATATAAACATGCCTACAGATGGCTGGCAAAAATACCACTGTAAACTCTTTCAGGTTTCTCGCACACACAAAAAAGCCTTATCTCCTGAGACATAGAAGCAATGAAATACCTGGCAACAACTTTCAAAACCCTTCAAGCCAGATCCTATTAAAACCAGCATCTAAGAGATGAAAGGCTCTAGCTCGTCCTTCCAGTCACACTTACAGGGCTCTTAAACGTTTATGGTATCTAACGTTGCTTCTATAGAAATTCCACAAATGTAGACAATGCCTAACATCATAGGATACATTTATGTTTCCATTCAATTGAAAGCACTACATAAAAGGATGTTTTTATTTTCATTTGTATTCTGGGACCTTGGAAAAGAAACTGCCTCATCACCTGCTGGAAAAAGCCAAATACAGAGGAGGAAGAGGTTCTTTTAAGAAGAGAAATTACAGTCCCAGAGTGAGACCTGGGCACTAAAGAAATCCATGGCAACATTCATACTGAATGCAAAGTCAGTATTTCCCGCTCTAAGTTGAACTATCCTCGTTCCTAACTTCAAATCAGCAATGAACTCTTTCACCAACCTGACTCTCCCATTTCATAAAATGCCCATGAAATGCATGTTTGTAGTTGTTGGGTGAAGAGTTAAGTTACATCTTGGTGTGCAAATTTCCTCCTTCAGTAGATAATGTGTCACATTTGCAGTAAATCACTAAAAAAAATATACATGCCACCCAAGTTGCCTTACTATCATTATTATTATTACTACAGATGTAAATACACAGAAAACTGTGTGTAATCCCGCCTTGCTAACATCCTTATAAAATCTGACAGCTTGTCAAACAGCTCCCATAGCGGACAATGCCAAAGCAGTTCTACAGACCATTAGAGTTAAAGGCCAGTGAAGATAACCATCTTGTCCAGCCTCCTGTACATCATAGCTCTGTTAATTTCAACTAGAAGAAGTAGTGACTCCAATAGGCTTATTTAATGAAAATAGATGCTTTAGTATTTTAAGACACACTCACTTTTATTTGAGCCCACATGTCTTCCAAAGCCACAGTACTTCTAAAAGAATTATGTTTTTAATGTACAAGGTATATGAATAAAAAACATGCAATCAAACAGACAGGGACAACACTTGAAGTGATGTAAATCCAGAGCTGACACCTACTCTTTGTCCCTGTGCCAGTTTATATCAGCTGGGCCAGAAACTCCACTCCCAATGGTCAACTTGAGAAATCCAAGTGGTTGATTCCAGGACTCTCAGCACCATCCTGGACACTGACTGTGTACTGGTAATATTTGACTTCCACTTGCAGATCTAGTCTCAGAGAAACCCATTATGCAGGATACGCTCAAAGATGCACGTTTTACTTCACAAGACTGATGCCATGATTCACAGGAAAAATCTGCACAGAAGGCAGAGATGTTATTGCTCCAGCTCCAATCAGCAAATAGTCACTGAAATAAATTAACATCAGCATCTCATGGAAGTCCCTGCATGAGGAAGTTAGGCAAGATTTACTGAAGACCACAATCTCAGGAGCAATTCATCAGAATCAAAGGGAAGCCAAAAAATAAATAAATTAAAATGGGACCAGCTAGAATAACAAAGTAGCACGACCAAGGCAGCAGCCACATGACAGCCAGAGGCATCTCCAGAGCAATCAGAACAACTGTCCGCAGATCTTGCCAATACGCCAGATGCTGCTGCTGGAAGAAGGCTTGTGTTGATATAAACTTGGAGATGTGAGATGCTTAACACCAAGAGCAATCAATCTTCACAATTCCCACGTGGCTGCCAAGCTTCACTATTATACCACAAAGAGATGAGAACAAACTTCATAAAACACATGTAGATTCTACATGCCATCAAACTTCCCCCGCCCTCCCCTTCCCACTCAGAAACAAACCAGCGATTTGGGTGTAGCTATAAATGACCTGATGCTTTTCCTGAGTTAACAACAGAACCAGGAAAGAATATCATTGGCTAAACAGCTCACTACGCACACACTGCCAGAAAACCAATGAACTTATCATACTGTATAGGAAATTCCTATCTTCCACACCAATTAGTGACCCAACAGTGATTGATTTTATAATACCAAACTTGACTTACAAAGTGAGCTCCTCTGGGGCCAACTTTCCATTACCCAGCATGTGGAAAATTGCATACGGTCAGTGCGCTATGAAAACCAAGGAAAAATAAGTGCTATTTAAACCCCAATTCTACCGCGCCTCCACATTCTTGCTTTCCTAAGGGAGATGCACTTTTGACAGTTACTTCCTTTCCCTGCCCCAACATCCTATCTCCACCATACACCAGCTGGGCACTCAATCAAAACAGAAACAACAACAGGAACTAGCAGCTATTCACTACAATAGGATCAAAACATTTCTAGGTACTAGTGCTTCGCCAAGTCACTGTCCTTGAAGACCCTGCTGTAATCCACTTCTCTCCCATCGCAGACACCATTACTGAAAGTGGCTCCACTTCAACCCGAAGCACCATGCATTAAAAATCACGGCTTTTTAATCAGAAGCTACTCAGTGGCTAGCGGTCACTTCTCAGAACTGCAGGAGGCAGTGAAACTGGACAGCAGAAAGGCGAGAAAATTAACTGGCCAACAACACAGGCCGATGTTTATCCTTTACTTTAATTAAGTTAACATTAGCTCCAGTCTATAAAACCAGAACTGCACTGCACACTAACTAACAGCATAATCACAGAAACGGCACCGCTGTACGATTACTGGACACTAATTATATCTTATAAAGAGTTCAAGACAATCAGTACATGTAATAAAGATTTATACGCAGTTTTCCACTGACCTGGAAACAGCTTCATACATTAATAAGTTAACGCTACGGCCAGGAACAAAGCAAACAGTCACATCTACATGACAATACATGAAACACAAGAGCTAGACATTGGGTCCTTTCATCAAGGAAACAATTATTTAATTCCTGGAAAAATATTTTCTCTCGTTGTTTCATCAATACATAATACCGCTCATAAAAGACACAGTCCTGGCTCCATGGCCTGGTCTCGGTACAAACCTGCAGTATTGCACAGCTGCATGAACCAAGGGTCTCCTTTTCCTGCTGTGCAGTTGCTTATGGGCAGTGAGCACAGGGCAACTGGAGACATCCTCAGACTGTATCCACCTCTCCCCATTCACACACAACAGCGCAAACCCCAAAGCGGCTGCCAAGAGAGACTCCTTCCCCTCACACCTCTCCAGGAAGGCCAGTTCTCCATGGGTAAGCATAATAGGGAATGCCAGGGAGCTGCCCACACTCTCCATCACAGCTGCTGGCCTCCAGCTCCCAGACACGAGGGGTCTCTTGGCCACCAACTTAACGCCTCCCTGCTCCAAGCACCATCAAGAACTGTTGGTCTTTGGTGAGTCATTTTGCACATACCCTTCTCATTCATTGGGCCCTCCTCCCAGGTAACAATAGCATCATCTGGACACCCAACAGCTGCCATCAGCAGCCACCTAAAGATCATAGAATAGTTTGGGTTGGAAGGGATCTTTAAAGATCATCTAGTTCCAATCCCCCTGCCATTGGCATGGACATCTTCCACTAGATGAGGTTGCTCACAGCTCCATCCAACTTGACCTTGAACACATCCAATGGTGGACCATCCACAACTTCTCTGGGCAACCTGTTCCACTATCTCACCACCCTTGTCATAAAGAATGTCTTCCTTATATCCAATCTAAATCTATCCTCCTGTAGTTTAAAACCATTACCCCTTGTCCTGTCTCTACAGGCCTTGTTAAAAAGTCTCTCTTTGTCTTTCTTATAAGCATCCTTTAAGTCCTGAAAGGTCACAATAAGGTCTCCCTGGAGCCTTCTCTTTCCAGCCCAAACAACCCCAACTCTCTCAGCCTTTCTTCACTGAAGAGGTGCTCCAGCCCTCTGACCATTTTTCATGGCCCATGTTCAGCCTTACCCCAGAGTGCTTACAGAGGCAATAAGAGTAAATATTTACACAATGGTCACACCAATAGGCCTGGCCAGGTCCAGGTCCTTTTGTGTCAAACTCGTAACTCTAAAGCATTTAATGATTTTACCCAAAATCACAAATTACACAGTACCCTACATAACAAGCAAAACAACTGAATTGCTAACCACGCTATGGACACGATAACTGAAAAAGCACATCCCTCTGCAAGGTTACTCTGAGGCTATCACTAGATAAAATAGCCAAACTCAGCCTGAAAATACCACCTGTAAGGTATGCTCCAGAACAAGATGCAACAGAGAGAAGCACTTAATAAACAGATCCATTAACCAGGAAACATCCCTGCAGCAATTAAAACTTTGCAAAGTACTACAATGTACACCTGGCTATTGCTCTGACATCTGCTTAGGTTTTCTATGTGTTTGTAAGTTGGACCAAAGAGAAAGATAATTGAGTTTACAGACATATCATGACAGAAATTACAACAAGGTACTGTTAACTGTTCATGAAAAATGGCATAAAAACTCAAATGAAGCATGTGTCCTAATTGAAATGCTTAAAAGTTACCACATTTTATAATGAACCATATACAACCAAATGGTGTTTCTCCTACTGCTAAAGAATAATTTTATTCTGAAATAAGGATCCCATCATAAAATGAGAGGAAATTCACAGTCTGAATATTCACAGTTGTGCTGAGCACATTTTCAGGCATATGGCAATTTTATAATGGTCATTGGGGATGAAGAGCTAAAATTCTGTTGCAGATTCTGAATTTAAGACATTTCACATAAAATTGCGTATCTCAGGAAACAAATAAATTGTTAAGTGTGCAACCTCATAACGTTACAGCCGATATTCAGCGTATGTAAATCTGACTACCTCAAAATATGAATGCTATTTTCAGTACAAGGACCCAATTACTTTATAATGGGTCCAAATAAGTAAAAAAAAAAGTCTGAAGGCATCATTAAAAGAAAACAAATATAATGAGATCTGCCTTAACTTTATACAGTTTGAGTTACCGCAACATTATGCAGCTAGAATATGTGATCCAGCATTCCCAAGTAAATGCCCTGATTGCTATTGTAAGTCTGTCGTTTAAATAGTTCCTTCCTGTTTAAAATGTAGAAAGCCAAATGTGTTTTCCCACCACTAAGCATTGTGTAAGACTCCTTTTCTCTTCCAGCAAGCTAGCTGAAGATGGATGAGCTTCCAAACTGATATCATTTTTAATTACGCGTTTTTCTCTCATTACTAATTTCCTAAACATGTGTCTAATCTTGCAGTGAAATCTCTGAGCACAGTAGGTGTATCCACATACATCATGCTCCAGAAAATTAGTATGAGATAATGATCAGGACTGCCATCACAACATAACCTGAAACAAGCAAGATAGACTAGAGGTGATACATACTCATTAGACTCTGATCTCAAACATTTCTGGAAAGCAGCTGTTAATGGATAGTTGTCCTCCCTCCTACATCTTGGAGTCAATAACGCAGTTATTGGGGTCTAGGAGAGGAAGATGCTTCAAGCAACATCCCCTTTACACTTTCCACCAGGCAGTAACAAGTTTGTGATGCCCAATGCATATTCACCTCTTCACTCCCTTACCCCAAATACTCCACCAAGAAGCACCATTTGCATAAGGGAGCCACGACCAACTACTCCTCTACGGAAGGTAAGCACAGGCAGCACAGCTCCCTCCTGCCATCAGGGGTCCAAGAGCTCCCTCTGCCTAGGACAAGGTCTCCTGGTGGGCTGTCATCTCCAAAAGCACAGGAGAGTGAGTAGAATGCGTTGGAGGTAGCCACACCCACCAAACAGGTAGGAAGGCACATGCCCATGCACGTCCCATGTGCCAAATGGGGTCACGCACCCAGCAGCTGTCTGCATCAGATGCTCTTTTGGCGGGCAGGAATCACGACTATGTATAGACCCGTCAGCTTAGGTCAACCAAGTGCCAGCCAGTCATGCTCACGGGATCTCTCTCATTCCTCAGGTATCTCTCACTACCTGAAAGGTTTTGCACAGCTAAACATGTTGCAGCATTCTTTCACCATTAAACCAACAGGGCAACATGGCAACTTCTAGGAGGGGTAAAAAAAAAAAAAAAAAAAAATCAAAAGGGCAACTGTCACTGGGCCTGCTCCCCAGCTAAACATATCACACAGCAAATTCTTAAGGGAATGATGCTTTCAGCACACCAGCTGCTTTCTCGTCAGCTGACACTTCCCAAATAAAAGAGGAAAATCCTAGGAACTGTTCAAAGTGGCTGACATTTAAGGAATCAAATAAAGCAAAACAAGATAAATCACAAGCAGTTAAATAAGTTTATATCTTCTAAGTGGTCTTAAAATATGTCACAAGCACAACTCTGCCTACTTACTCAAAGAAAAGGGATCACTGCTGTTTCACAGTCAAAAACAAGAAGGTAGAGAGAGATTAAAAATATAGTTGAAGTATATGTACCAGATTAACGCACATAAAAACCAGTGCATACATAAGGAACACCAACAGGAGGGTTCTGGTATATATGCATGCAACACACTAGTTAATCACATGCTGAGTAAAATGCATATGCTAAATGAGGTAAGTATATCTAAAAATGTAACGCTAGCTGACTTGCCCTAGGTCCCTAGGGAAGCCTGAAGCACAGACAGTGCAAGCAGGCTGGAGTTGAGATGTTCACTGTATTCACACATGCTGCTATGGAAGCTGGCTGATGGAAAAATTACATATTTTCTTCTCAGAAAAAAAAAAGCAACAGTTTCCCAAAATCCCTACCAAAATTTCACCTTGTTTTTCTACCTGCTGTCCATCTACTGACCAAGATCAAAAGCTCTAAATCCAGCCTTGACTTCAAGAACTTGATGAAGAAATTTGATCTCTTATGAGACCACTGATTCTTAAAAATACTTCTCTTCTACAAAACTTAACTCATTCAGCAAAGGGAAAGAAAAGCTGGGGGATGCCCCTATTCTCTCTTTCCCACAGCATCTTGAAAGGACCATGAAGAGGACTGGTACAAACCCAAGGCTTCATCAGAGCTTTTCTGTGCACCACCCACCCTGTTGACTGGAACCAGTGCCCACATCGGACTTGTGATAACGCTAAACTGTGCGATGCAACCCCCCACCTCAGGTGGGAATTAACTGACTGATGAAGTCAAGGCAAGCCTTTCAAGTGACTTCACTGGGTTATGACTGGGCTCCTACTTCTTTTTAATTCTCATTAGCATTTGCTGACAACTCCTTTACAACCAGAGGGACAGGTTCTTTATGAGAAGCCGTTTCAGCTGCCCCACTTAATGCCTTAATCCACAGAGTGAAGCAGGTCAGATTATCTACACGTATCAAAGACAATGTTATGCTTCATAAGCTATTTTTCTGCTTCAGTAAGGAGTAAGCACGTTTTTATTTCTTACTATGTTTACCCATTACCTCACCAAGTGCCATTATTGTTAGTCTTTCTGAGGCTCTCCTAGAATAGGAACGTATAAAACAGGATTTCCTCCACCTCTGCATACCTACTTACTCCAGAATCATTAATGACATAGGTCTGGATTGAACAAAGACTTAACATCAAATGAGCATTCAAAACAGCAGGGGACAAAAATACATCTGCCTGGAATACTGCAGCTTTTTTTTTTCTTTTAAAAAAATGTCCATGAGGCACAAATTGGCTTTAAAGACCACTTATACAGGAATGTTTTCGTAAGAAAAATGGAAGAGCTAAACACTTGCATGAGGGATATGTATCCCAGCAGGCTCCAGATTAAGTTTATAGCAGCTTTTACACAGCAATCTGCAAATCAAATTGTCCTTTTTACTGGAGATCAGAAGTAACCTCATTGCTATCAAAAGGAACTCTGTAGAAAAGATCCAAGTCCTGCACAAGAATCCTTCAAAAACCCAATCCAGCTACATACAGTCTTCCAGGTGATTGCAAACAATAGCTGAAACATCCAACAGTAGGTAACACTGCTCAACTCTGAGACTTTTAAAATACCTCTAACCAATATTTTAAAGAAAACTCGTAGATGTATACATGCAAGAAAAATACAAGCGATACTGCCCCAGGATTTGTAGAAGCAGATTCCTCAGACTGTTACACCATTCGGGTGTCGGACGGGGACATTTATCAGGTCTCATTCCCCTGACAGAATGTGCTTCCTGGCAGAGCCAACACCGCGCAGCGACGCGTGCCCCGTACCCATCGCATCGCCCGCACCACAGGGCAGGCTGCTGAGAGCCCAGCGCTGAAAAGCAGCACACCCAGCTCCCTTCTCCCTTCCCTCCCCACCGTTCCACAGACAGACACGCTAACTCAGCGTATGCTTTCAGAAGCTATCCTGTAAGCACATCTCCCCTGAAAATTAACAGGCATTTGCAAAAAAATTACAGGCAAACAATGAAAAAACAAGCCCAGAGGCTACAGAGTGTCCATATAATTACCCTATATAGTGCCAAAGTCAATAGGACATGGAAGAAATAACCCAAAAGTTACAAGGATACCACTTGGGTTCAGTGCTTAGCATCCAAAATTACCTCGGTAATCTCTTAAAGATTGTAGCCAAAAGCAGTGGTGTAGCCAAAAGCAGGGGCAGCCAGCAGGCTGGGAGAAGCACGCAACTAATGTAAGGATGCTTGAGGAGAAACATTGCTGCTCTGTTTAATGCTATGGGCTCCTGCCTGCAGACATTGTCTACCTCTACCTACAAACACAGCAATTCCTCAACCATTAAGTAAACAGTCTTTGAATATAACAAAGCTTATTCTAATCTCTCACTGATGTCACTCCTGTATTGTACTCAGCTGAGCTACAATACTCCTGGGTTAACTAACTCCTCCATAAGATCAGGATTACCTTACCTTAACTTTTTGCTCTTGCACAGACTTAAGGAATCCTGTCGAGGTACAGAAAGAAGCAGATTTTTCACATGGTGGATTTACATTTTTTCATGTTGAACAATCACAGACATTTTTCAGCTCACTCATTTAGCTGCAGGTGAACTGCTTTTGTACCATTATGCTTAGCAAGATGACCTTCTGTACCAGACCTTTCACTGCTTCCAAAGAAAGCAGAAGTACAGCCTTTAGTAAGGAGGGAATGCCCTGGACTACTTTCCAACACTGGCAAATGGGGCTGTTGCTCCAGTGGCAAGAAGAAAGAAAAATCAGATTCAACCTGGACTAGTAAGAGGAATGAAAATGGAAACTACAAAAAGCAAACACAGAAAAGTAGAGATCTTCCAATGCATCACCTCAGAGAACAATGCCTTTGTGTTCTCACTTGTGTTCGCTTCCCAGGGTCAAGTGTTCATCCTGCATCGCAGTTCTTTATCTACTCCACACTTTTCACTGCACCCAATCCTACAAGAGTCAAGCCCTCCCACAGCAATAAAAAGCTCAGTGAAGAACTCAGGGTGGGTCAGAAAAGCTAATCCTGCGTGTAACATATCTTTCATGTCATCAAAAGACTTGGTCATAAGAAGCTGAAACCCAATGAAATTCTTACAGCACAAATCAGACCTATTTTGCTCTTGAGCTGCACGTGCTTAGGAGCATCCATGACCAGAATAACAAAAGGATATACAGCACAAATCTGAGAAAAGGGACTCAAGCTGTGGCCAAATATTCACGCTCGGTGTCAGTCCCAAGGCAAATTTCTCGTGGAAAGTCAGAATATTATCACCCTGGGTTGTCGGTCTCTTGGATAAGCTATGTCTTAGTTATACCAAACAGATCCTGGCAGTATTTACACACACACACTGATACAGGTGATTATGTTCTCACTGAACAGAAAAATGAAGAGGATGTGCTGGAAAAAAGCAAACAGAGGTAATGATACCTACACAGAGAGACGGATTTGGAATACAGACATTGACCCAGTTCTGCCGTCTGGCTTCCTCTTCATTTCACCAGTGTAAACCAACTGAAACCACACAGCACCAACAGGCTTCATTTTCCACCTGTTAACACAGGTTTTCAATTACACTGTCAATAAAAGAACCACTATGCAAACTGTTACGAAATTAAAATCTAGTGCCGTATGCAACTGAAGACAGAAGCAGAGAGATGTGCAGCCAGATTCAGGATGACATATTGCTGAAAATGCTCTTCCCTAAACCCAGTCATGGCTCCCCAAAGGGTTGTTACCAAAGACACAACTACTTTCCACTGCCGAACAACCTCCAGGGAGCCAGTAAGGCCATAAGCTGAGGCCAGGGTGTTGCTACTCATGATCAACTGGCAAATGCTGAGCACAAAGTCCACCCTTCCATGCAAACATCAGAGAAACCCATTCACAGCCTGTCTTCCACAGGCAAGCAGGCTGAGAAACTCAACCACACAAATATTTTCCTAATCAGTTAGCTCTTTGTGGAGGTCTCAGACTTTAAACTTGAATAAAAAGTAACATCACCAGAGGTCAGCCAAGCAGCAGTAAGACAGCACAAGGTGGCAGGTTAAAGCATCTCATATTTATAAGAGTGTAAGTATGAAATTCAGAAGGGGCCTCCAGGGATCCCAATGCAAGACATGAAGGTGTAATTAAAAACCATAAATCCATCAAATGAAAAATATGTAAACTTAATACATTAACTCATAGATTTTTCTTCCTCAAGCACATTTGTCTTACTCTACACTCCTTTGGAGCCTACAAATAAAAAATTAACAATATCAGAAGAAATATTTCTTAATATGTGGAATGTGAGTATCAATAATAAATGCTTTTTACTTTATTCTTACAGATAATTGCTGAAAGAAGCTCTCTCAGCAAACTGCTGAGGCTCTGTGCATATTATAAATTACTTCAACTGTATCTCCTCTTTACAAAACCCACAAAAGGACAATATCTTACAGTATTTCCATGCCACTCAATCATCCACACAAAATTACCCTTGTGAGAGCTTGTTGGAGGAATGTCAAATGTATTTGCTTTCCTTTGCAACAAAATCTTCAGAGAAAGACAGCAAAATAGCTCACTTCTATGTTCACAGTTGCACAAGCTACACTAACACCTGAACATTTTAACTGGAGGTTCTGCATTTAACTTTACCTTTAATTACAAGCTACAGGCAAAATAGTTACAGGCCAAATCCTGGCCCGTGTTTCACCCATAGCATAGTTTTCAAGATATCTTAGTTTCCGAAAAGCTCTGCAGCACCTGTAGCTCATATTAAGGCTAAGGCAGTTCTTCTACAAGGGGTATTCAGTACAAACCGGCCCTTCCATGTTCTGCTCACCAACATTGCCTAGAAATGACAGTGGCAAAGACACTTCTGCCTCGCCTCCATCCTTCAAAGGCCAAATTTTGTAGAGCAAATTCGTTCCTCACCACTAATGACTGTTTCCTTGGGATCAGATGGCCCAGGGCCAGGCAGCAGTATGGGAACAGAGCTCTTCCTCACAACACACCTGGCATTAGGGTACACACGTGGGGATTACGTGATGTGCGCATCAGAGATTCAACTTAGTTTCCTCTCTGTTGCTGAAGCACTCATTCTCACAAGTAGAGCAGCCAGGCCCCTATACAAACACATGCACACGTGTTCAACACAAAACTCATGCATTATCACATGGCTAACACTTCCCAAATAATACACACATCAGCCAAACATCCCTTTTCCTAATGCTCAGTGATCATTTTTACTACATGCAGGCCAAAAACTCTAACACAACTCTATCAACACAACACACAGTCCAACACCGGCAGAGGTTGGCATGTTCTTTAAACTTGTTCTAAGCATACTCACCCCATTGGAAGCAAAATCCTCCTTGGTTGCCAGGTACTAGCTCACTCAACTATCTCCCCACCCTTCCTTTGGATACCAGGTGCTTTGGCATCATTAGTCAAGCCTCACTTGCTGAATAAAGGCCAAATCTGTTCAATTTTGGCCATTTATTGCAGCTGAAAATAATTTACTTGCATGAAACAGGCCACCTGGGATGCTCCCAGTTGGGGCTGGTGACTGGTCACCCAGGCCTGACAGTGGTCTTGGCTTCTGGAGCCACTTCCACGCCAACATCTACCAAGCACTCCACAGATGAAGCACAGAGCATGTTTATAAGGTTTGCCTCTTGGCCACTTAACCCTCCTGTGAACGGTGCCACCGGTCTCTACAGCCTGGCTGTAGCTGGGCAGTAGATACAAGCAGTTGCTTTTACACCCCACACTAGACAACTGGGTGTTAAAGAGAGGGTCTGTCACAACACCGGCATGTTTTGTCCAGAGGCACCCAAAGAGGACCCAACAGCTACCAAGGAAAGAGCTGAACACTTTCACCACTCCACACCAAGCAGTACAGACAGCCTCGACAGACCCAACAGTAGTAAAGCAATTGAAACAAGGATGGCGAGATCTCCTCATCATACAAGCCACTTGCTTGTCTTCATATTTCTGACAGCTGTTAAGACTGCCACAATCCAGACAGTCCCTGGAGACAGCTCATGGTCTGGGGATGGCAACAGCTCCTTCTGCCCTCTTTTGGGATGGGAATCGGACACGTGCCACTGGTCCAGCATAGTGCCATTGATCTCAATCACCTCTGCAGGCTCACCTCCTCCAAAACACTCAGCAGCACCGCCCTGCTGAGGGCTGTGTGATGTACCCTGGGCACAGCCACCACCTCTGAACTACTCAGGAGCCACATAAGATGCAAAAGCAGCAGGTAACCCCTGCAAAACATTTTTACTTGATAAAGCTTCATACAAGCTGTAGGAAACTGCTCTACTCTCAGATCCAGGAGAATAGCACCAATGCCAAAAGGAGTAAATAACATGCTACAACATACAATACAGTAAAAACAACACAAGGCAATAAAATGAGAGTACAATACAAACTGAGTACATCTAACTTCCCAAATGACTTAAAATACAAAGCCAAATGCTGCCCATTTACAGTATAATCAGCACTGATCAAGATATACACACGGACAGTGACACAAACCATGCTGTAACAAATTGTACGTTGTGGTCAAACAGGAAACACATTTAAACATCATCTTTTGAATGCTGTGAGAACTAGGACTTCACTTTCACAGTTAATGCGGAAAGCCAGTCGATGCCCAGCCTAGCCAGAAGTATCACATTTCAGTTTTGTACAGAAGGCTTCCCATCCCATTCACCAAGCAGTGTAAAATCCCTCAGCCACGTTAGGGGAAGAATTGCTAAGAGCTAAATGAAAATTGATCATTTTCCCACAACCGTCTGGCATTCCAATCAATTCTGCACAGCTATTGACGTATGCTAATGCTGGGCAAGCCCCAGCCAAAACTCGGAGCAGCCTGTCAAACTCCAGGAACACTGATCAAAGACTGATTTTAAGGCTTGACTCAGAAAGAAGATAATTGTGCACACCTAAGCCTTTTTTTTGTGAGCAAGTGCTGAGATTTCACTGATTCACTGTACCTTAGGCTGATGCATACAACAGTCAGATTCTTAGTGATAAAACAAACATGCAACAACGGCATTACGCTGCCCAAAATAGATAGATATATTTATACCAGTTAGACATTCTTTCTCCAACATGAAAATTAACATCTGCCAGCTATGCCTTAAAAGTTCAAAGCAAAGAAGTCAGTCCAAAGAACCATACACGAGAAGTTTACATTCATTTTAACTTACCCTAGAGAAGAATACATTACTCTTGCAAAGTGACATATCCCCACCTCACCTTGCTCTTGGGTTCCTCTACAAAATTTTCCTTTTCTCCATGTAAAAATAAAACATTTTTAATGAAAAAATGAGAAGTAACACACTTTGGTATAAACTTCAACAGCAGTATGAGGAACCGAAGCCACTGAAGAGCTCCTGATACACAAGGCCACACCACATTTCCACAAGGCAGCTTTCTAGTTTCATCAAAGGGAGGTACAATGCAGTATGCAGATAAACCCCTTTTAGATAGCATCGGCACAGCTCTAATCCATGTCCCCTGAGCTGATCTGATACCTGCTACTTAATCAAGCTCCACTTTACCTGGACGTACACTGCAGCACCTTCAGTCCCCTTCCACAGCCTCACCACTCCCCTTGTAGTGAACCGGCAGATTTTCAGGACAAACTGTAAAGATGGTAACAGATAAAGTCCCTGGCTCTGTTTGCTGTTTCTACTGTTGCAGAGACCCCCGTCCCAGAACCTCCTCCCCAACACTCAACCTGAAAGTTCAGTTCCAAGACAGAGTCGCTGTTTTCTGTGTCCCTGCATTATCATATATTCTTCCTTATTATGCATATTACAGGAGCAGTCAGCTCTACCAAGAACAGCAGTCGATGACGCTCAATGCCGTACAAGCAAGAGAGAGTCCCCACAAAAAAAAAAAAGTTTTTACTGGAAATGGACAAAAGATGGAAGCATTTTGTCTCTGCTGGGCAAAGGAGAAATTAAGCACGTAGGTATTAAGCAGCTTGCCCAAATTCACAAAGTCAGTGACAGATCTAGGGATTAAATTCAAGTCTAGCATCCCTGCAAGGGACACAATTCCTCCTGTTAACAAAGGCAGCAGGAGGAATGGTTCCCCTGAAAGTAAGGCCCAGCTTTTCTCCCACAAGCCACTCATCTGAAAGACTATATAAAATTAATGGACACTTGTAAAAGAAGCCAGCCTGTTCCTGATCACAAGCACAGCCAGCAACAGACAAGACTCCTGCCTTCCTAAAGATGCCTCCTATTTAGGGTTATACTGGACACATAAATACAAAATAGGTATTCCAGTGCTGCAGGTCTGAAGTCAGAAGACAGGGAGACAAATCCATCCAAATTAAATTCCATAGATTTCCAGTAAATAAAAAAAAAAATTAGGATACAATACTCCCAAATGGGCAGCTGCCTGCCATACTCAGTGTGAGCAATACCCAAATAGATCTAGCTCCTGAAGGTAAACCCATTTTGAGAAAGGCAACAGCATTGTCATAGAAAAATCTTCCATAAGACATGCACATGTTTCCAGATAGATTCTCATCCTTTAGCCAGGGTGAAGCAAAATCTCCACTCACTTTTCACGACAAAATGTTCATCTGCCAGCTGAAAACCTGGGGACTAACTGGCTCTTCTCTACAACAGCATCCTCACTGTGGGAGGAAGGATTCAGACCCATAGAGTGCAGTTACAGTGGGGTACCCGAGCAGCACGAGACACAGGCAGCAACTGTGTACATGGGGGACAATCCTGGTCTTGGAAAACAAGAATCTCTCTGTGGTTTCAGTCATCCCCGCTCCAATTCCCTGCAGTGCCAGGTCCAGAGCAGCAGCCACGATCAGCTGCTGTGGGCCAAAGAGGAGCAGGATGACTACTGCCTCCTACAACCGCACTGCTAACAAGTCAGAGGTTGGGATCACTGTAGGTGGAAACTCTTGGCAAAAACAATAAAGCAGCTACTACATATTTCAACAGGTTCAAAGTAACCTCAGATGTTAGGAGCAGATGCTCTTTTCCACCCCCTGGGATTTTGAAATGGTTTATGTGTTTCCTCCCTTTTGCCTAACAGGGCAGGGTGCTGAAGGAATTGGCTAGAGAAAGAGCCGGAGCGATACTAATTACCCTCAGCTACCCGGGAGACCGCAGTACCTTCAGCTAATTGCGCAATCCCCGCTCCCCCACTTCAGATCCCCCAGTGAGAAGGTCTCTTGCCTCTGGCATCTGAACTGCAAGATAATTCTGCTCACCTGTATTCTAAAAGGGCATGCTTGAAAATCCTAAATGTCTAAAGCAAACTCATTACAATTAGCGTCCACAGCCTATCATATAGCATGGGGACTACTGCACTGACTGAAACAAGGGAACTGCTTGTGTCAACACATGTGACACGGTGTTGTCACTAACCCCGTTATTAGACTGCACACATACCTGAAATCCACATCTGAGCTCATAGCCTGAAGCACTCTACAGCCAAGTCTCTGCAAGAGTCTCTTGCACAAAATTAAATATTAAATGTGCATCTCAAAAAAATGCCCTGTAGTTTCATATTTATTAAGACATTACTTTTCCACTTGAGCATTTTTGAAATGTTAAATATAGAACATTTTAAGGTGCATTTAGTCTAAAGAGCCCTGAAAACTGGATTCCTCTAGAGAAGAATCTATAAAAGACATCGTTCTCCCACTCAGTTTCCCTTATCCACATCAGCCCAGTTGCAGAAAGGCCTCCCATGAAAAGAAAAAGAGTCCCCCACTAACAGAGGACCCCAAACTTATCCAAGACTCAGCAGCCTTATCACTGGCACTCTCAAACTCCAGGTGACTATGCCACTCAGTAGAAAGGGCTGACACACTACAGTTGGACTTGATGATCTTTGAGGTCTCTTCCAACCATAATGATTCTGTGATTCTACGATTAATAAAAAAAACTAATGGGCATGGAAAGAAAAAACTCCACAAAAAGTCTGGAGTTGCTTCTAAAAGCTTAGACCTATTCCACATGCACCTCAAACGTTGTGAGAAGTCCCCATATGCTCCGAATTGTTGCTCTTTCAGGGAAGCATGAGCCTGCAGGCAAACACTAAGGACACAGAGCCTTGTCCCAAGCTCCACCGTTTGCAGCACAGGCTCCTGAAGCACCCAACAGCGAGGAGAGAGGTACCGGCAGCCAGGGATCACGCGAGCTCTCCTTGCCACCAGTCCTGCTGATACCACACCATCAGAGTGGCGAAGGTGGGAATAACAAAACATACCTGGCCCTCACGCATCAAGACTACAGTCCTCAATCCCATGCCTGTCCTCTTGGCCTGGTTTTCCAAAGCAATGAGAACAGCTGGATTGCCACCCTTTCTATCCTCCTTGCTGCCAGGCCTCCTTAACAGCTTTTGAAGCTGTCGGATGATCTGAAATTGAGGTAGAAGGCTCAGAGCAACTTCCTACAGCTTCCACAAACTGGCAGTGAGAGAAGTTGGGCAGGACCCACTTGTTATTAATTGTTTGGCAGAAGCCAGGTGTCCAAGTAGTAGCTTACTGTCAGCCAAACAGTATGTGTGCAGACACAGATGCAGAGAAGGTGCTGCCTCTTACCCAATCATCAGGGACAAGGAGGGAACAGCTGGGATTAATGCAGAGGGATGAGGAGAGCAAAGGAGGTGAGCAAAGCATTTATCCTACCAAACCATCCTTCTTTAGTTCTGCTGCTCGTGGAAACACGTGGGGGTTATTTAGCATACAGGAGAAACCCACAAAAAAGAGCATGCTCTTCCCAAAACTTTGTTCTTCATCTCCCCTTCAGGTGATGCAATCAGCAGCACATACAGGTATACCAAGAGACCATCGCATTGATCAGAAGCCGCTGTGGTGGGAGTTCAACCCAACAGCTCTGCCCGGCATCTGCACAGCTGAGACACATCAGTGCAAACAGCGTGTCTAAAGCCATTGCTATCCTCCCCTTTTTTCCGGAGAAGCTGGGCTTCCTCCAACTATAACTGGTGTAACACGGAGCCCTGCCAAGGACACAGCAGGCTAGGACTTGCTTAGCTCCCTCAAATGATTCATGGTTCGTTAGCAGCCAAAGGCATGACCTGTCCTGGTCACCAAGAACCTCTGCAAACCCAGGCTAGCAGCGTGCCTCTTTGTACCCAACCACGGCTTACCCAGTCAACTGGGAATAGGGGTTTTTTTTAGGGATCAGAGCATTGTCCACCCCACCAGCCATAAAGAGACCACACTCGCTCCTTTGTCCCTCAAACTCCCTGGAAGCCCTTCAGTGGTGTGCCTCATGTAACACACAGTGCAGATAATGCAACACAAAAAAAAAAAAAACAAACACCAGGGAAGAAAAGAGCCTCTTAAAAACTAGGACAGCAAGAACTTGGCTGAACTCAAACTACAATACACTACGTATGCTCCTGCCCTCCTTAATGCTGCCTCTGACACCCACCTGCACTGGCAGTAGGCACAGTATGAACTGCTCAGACTGGGGGGGTCAGGGGAGAGGGTGGATAGGGACAGGTGAAATGGGGTGTCTGAATCCCTGGGCTGGGAGAAACTCAATCCTCAAAGCTAATCACTTCCAAAGTGAACTTCCTCTGGTCTTGGCTTCCTTTCAGTACTGATAAAAAAATTATTTTATTCCAGTGTAACTGGGTACAATTACTACTTTCCTATAACCAAAATATTTATACCAGTATAAAACCCTTCTGTGGATGTATTTGTGTGTGCATGTTCCTCATACCAAGACAGCTTTCTTCCTCTGCTCATAAGGGATTAGCTAAAACCGTTTTACAGTAGCAGTGTATCCTTAAGGCTATTGCCTGCACTAGAGAGAGTGCAGAGTTTATTTCCAGTTTATTTCTGCAGGAGCACATCTCTCATGTTGAACAGTCCCTGCCTGTCCCCTTCCTTTCGGAGACACACACCTCGCTCTGACATACACCTCTTTAGAAATGACAGCACGTTTGGGTTTAGCGAACAGGGGCATCACGCAAATTAATTAATTAGCATTTGTGAAGCACTGTGAAGATTTTAGGTGCTAAGTATTATTATTACTAATTTAATCTACATCCCCATTCAGTCCTCAGCCTCTCCTGTGAAACTGCCAACAGTGATGCCAATTAGCGGTAATTGTTGTGGTAGGTTTGTGACAAGGCTATTTGCCAACTGGGAGCAAGACAGGGACCACCAACTCATTTCCTGTGGATTGCCCCACAGCTGCCAACAGCAACAACTTCCAGGCACAACAACCTGCTTTCGACTCCAGCCAGAACCCCAGCAGTAGGAGATCCTGTATCCCATTACCAGCTCCGCAGGGACACAGCCTGCAAGGCACGTACAAAACTTTTAATTAGGGATAAACCAAGGTACCTTCTTTCTTTTCCCTCCTACACTAGTTCACTACATGATCCGGCAACTGATGCTGATACTGCAATACCAAAATGCTAATCTGGAATAAATTCAGATTAAACTTTGTTTGTTTCCATCCATGCTTGATGAAAATCATTTTGATTCACACACAGGCCTCACTGTGGTGGTAAAGTGTAAAGGCAGCAGCAGTAAAAAGAATTGACAGCGTAGGGTGCAGTTAACCTTGTACTTGGGAGAACTCTTAAAGAGCCTTAACATAAGCAAAGAGGTGTCTCTTTTTATCAGCTGTCCACAGAGATTTGGAGGACTTTAAAGAGATGCAAACAACTAACAGTATTCTGTAATCAATTCACATCATCTGAGCACCGAAACTTTAAATTATTTATATATTTTAAATACATCTAATCGAAAGGACAGCAACACATAAACTGTATGAATCACAGTCCTCCCAAGCAATTAGATTTGTTATCCGTGCAGACTGCAAACAGTACGTTGGTTTTTTATTCTAATGTGAATTGAATCCCTTGTCAGCTGCCCCACACATGAGAATACACCTCCTCTCTTTCATCAGGAAAGATATCAACAGCAGGAAACTAGCCCTTCTTTCATCTCCGAGGCACACACCCACCTTTCCAAAGGGTTTTCAACCAGGTGTGGAAACCTTTCTGAATCTGTGCTGAAAGATCCCTTAATTATTATAGCAAAGGAGGTAAATCCTTTGAGAGCAGCATGCTCCAAGCAGTAGCCTTCTGGTGTTTACTCATCCAGTTGTTGCTTTAGTTTGACAGTACTTTAGAAGGGCTTAGAAGAAACTCTTTGGACTCTTATTGTATGGGCATGAAACTCTCATGAAGAGGAGCTGCTTTTTCAGATGTCTTGTTATACAATTAAACAAGAAAGAAAGAAAAAAAAAAAAAAGGCAAGCTGCCTTTCTGGCATAAACATTACACAGTGCTCAACCTGCCAGCATATTGCATCAGATTCCCACTGCAAGGCCAATTCACAGCAGCTGAGTAGCCAAACCCCTGGCTGTTATCTCCCACTAACCTACTTCACACTCGGAAGGCAGTAAGTAGGACTGTTTATTGCATCTTCCTTCCTGAGGAGCTGCTCACTACACCAGGATTAGTGGGGCTTTGAGCTTGCAATTAGGCTAGAGGTCTGACAAGCATTGGAAAATGTATTTTTTAAAAAAAATTCTAAACACCTAACACTACTGTATGCTACTCAATAAGTAAACTCCAGGTACCTGTTACCCTGCGAGCGGGTCTGTTGAGGTTCTGACACTGTGATGACTATTTTATTACGTTCCTAGGCATGCTTTGAAACCCTGCAGAAAAGGGGGATTAATTTACCCATCATCGAGTGCTTATCAAGGAAGTCCCATGAGACTTGCAGGAAGGAGACCACACAAACAGGCCTTTGCTCACAGGTCTCCTCACCTGAACACCTGGCCAAGGCTCCCTGACTCTCCTGCACTGGCAGGTTTTTTTTTCCCATGACAGAGATCTGCTCCCAGATAGGACGCTATTCTTTATGGCAGAGGCCCACCCCAACAACAGGCACAGGGGCTGATGTCGCTGAAGCAGCCTATCGCATGCACTTCGTAAAGGGAAATTCAACTTCTTTCCACTATTTGCAGCAATCCAGAAAACAAAAGGTCCAGCAGTCCTGAATTCAACGAGGTAAAATACGTGACCTTTTACACTGCAGAACTAAGAGCTCGCTCCAAACCGAGCAAGTCAATAGAGAGACTCCTGCTGATTTCAAAGGGCTTCGGATCCGGCCTGAAAATACAAACCTCGCTGCGCATTCGGACACTGCTCCACAATGCACTTCCAAACAAAACTATATTTAGATTCAATGGGAATTCTGTAAATTGTACAGGAACTCTTTGAATGAAAATGAAGGTCAGTAGGGTTTGGCTTCCTCTTCAGACCCTCCCCCCCATTCTTGCAAACATCCAGATAAGCATTGTTTAGAAAACAATACATTACTTCCAAATGTTATCAAAAACCCAACACACGTTTTGTGTGCCCTGAAACAGAACCTCAGGGTCTTCTGTTGCATTTTGCCCCATCAGCTAATCCTTGGGACTTCTTCAGGTGCCAGGCAAGACTCTATTTTAAGACTCTGGGTTTTTTCACCTGTACCACCTTTTAGAAGTTCTGCTTCACACGCCCTCGCAAAAGAAAAAGAGACAACAACAATAGACCTCTGATATACAGAAAACAAACACGGAAAGCAAAACTCCGCGGGCAACTACAATACATACAAATAAAGCTGCACATGTGTTAAAGGAAACCTCTGGCGTGCTCATGCACCTTCTCCATTCGCTACCAGATACGAAGGGCCACCGTGAGGCACAAACCGGAGGAAAATGACACCGTCCCGGCTTGCCCCAGTGACCCTAAGCCCAGGAATGAGCCCATCAGCCAGGGAGGTACGCTCAAGCACCCAGACAGCGAAAGCCCAGCAATACCATCCCGCTCAAACTTTCCTCCAGCGCCACAAACACGTGTGATTTTTCAGCTGCGTTTTATGGGCTCCTCGGAAGGAGGAGCTGAACC
>NW_009616620.1:0-2010 GCF_000690535.1 Cariama cristata
GTGCTCGGCCCCCGGCCGGCCTGGCCAGCTCTGAGGGAGCCGCCTTCTGAAAGCTGTTTCTCCCACCCCTCAAGGCACAACTGGATTTCTCCCGGCACACAAAAGGAAATGTCACGGCCGTATTTTGGTGTGGGGGTTATGGGCATGCAGTTTAAAAGGATTTATAGATGCAAGAGCTGTGGCATTTTGAAGTGCCCTGATAGCAGGGGCCACACACCCCCAGCGTGCGCAGCTGCAGCCCCGTGAAGATGATGGCGTGGGTTTCCTCTGTGGGAGGAGGAATACATTGCAGTGCTACAAGGCACTCTCGTAGCTGGGTCTGTCTGAGAGGCAGTGTTGAATGAATTGCTTTAAAATAAAAAAGCCACTCACCTCACACTGTTAGTTATATGGGTATAAAGTCTGTGCAAGAAGCAGGCCTCAGGCTACCCAAGATGTCAGCTATGCAAAGGAAATCATATGGAACATAAACTAATAAGGACAGAAATGCTCAAATTACATGCCGTTTGCATTACCTGGGGCTTGGCAGCAATAAATGCGAACACAAGGGAAGCTTGGCAAGTCTCTCCTTCCTTGTACATGTACAACCACACCAATTGTAATGGAGCAGCCAGGTGCTGGGAATGTCCCTTCACAGCTCAGGGAAGCTCTGAGACTGTCTGAGACCTTGCAGGATCCTGGCTCTCAGTATCCAGCACTTGCTGAAGAGTTAAAACACCACCAGCTTAGGGGCAGCGGCTTGGCATCGTTACCTAAATTGGGACAACCCTATCAAGGCCATGTTTTTGCTTGTTAATAGCCCTGGTTCACTGCTGGAGGGTCATCCTTGGTGTATCTGTGACAGGACAAACCTCAATGTACAGAAAGCACCTGGTGGCTGATGGAGTTAATGGAAAGCGAGGTCAGCAAATCCTGGATGGATGACAGGATCTAAGAGTCTGATGTTTCACATCTGGGATGGCCAACTGGTGGTCCAGGAATTGAACCAGGCCACAGCGTGGTTTTTTTCTGGCTCTTGGGAATGCTGGACAGTTCACGTGAATGCTTCAAGGGGCTCAGGAGTAGATGTGTCATGTTCTACCTCTTTTTGAAGACGAGCAAGCTGGAGCATGACAGTTTTCATCTACTGTAGTGTAGCCCAAACATGTCCTCTGGTGTTCTTGCCTGCTGACTCTTTAGCTGGACAGAGAAGTTCTTCTCCTTGCACATCAGCCATCCATGTTTTAGATGATGGGAAGAGAGAGGGGGATTGTCTGCATTCCAGTCATCCTCCTCTGCCAGCTAAGGCACTAGCAGCCAAAGCTGTAGCTAGTTAAGCTAAGGCAGAAGGGGGTAATCAGTGGTAGGAGGGAATTGTGTAGGGCAGAGGATCAGAGGGCTTTTTGATCACCTCTGTGAAGCTTGTTCAACTAAACTTGGTGTTCCAGCTCTACAGGGCTATTTTTTATTACAGTGACCTTACATTTATGTTTTTTTCCAGGTCATTTGGGCCTTGTCTAGACCCCTGCCTTTCAAGACAAACAGACTTCACAAAGAGAATCAATACCTTAGGTGGCAGAGTTCATGCAATTCAGAGCCTCAGGTGAGCAAGATGAATTGTGTTTTAATGCATGTGGGTTTCTTGAGGAGAATGCTGCTGAGGAGTCACTGAGATTTTTATCCTGGCCTTTAGGAGGAGCTGACATAGGTCTGTCCTGAGCTTCCTTGCAGATCTGAGCTTGTGGGCCAAATCGGGCACAAACATGCTATGACATGTTCCTAATGCGAGGGTAATTCCATGTGGGCCAAGACAGGCTCTAGAGGGGCTCATCAGCCCCTGGTAATGTCACAGGGTGAGGTGCCCACCTTGACTCAGTACAGCCCAGAGCTGGGCAGCCAGGAAAGAAGCAGCTGCATGGGCTGGTGTATAACAGTAAAAATAGGAGTCAGAAGCCTTGGCTGCAACATGTTTTCTGGCCTGTTTCTAGCTCCCCACACCATAGCTAGTGCCTGCTGTCTTGCTCTAGGGAA
>NW_009616620.1:2093-3486 GCF_000690535.1 Cariama cristata
GAGTTTTTCCCTTGTTCATCAGTCATGAATGCTAAAACTGTAACTTTGAATCATTAAATGATGTCTCACGTCAGAAGCCTGTTAGGATTGGGTTGTGCAGAAATTACCATTGTGAACAGAGTCAACTTTTTTTTTGGGCTAATGTTCACCTGACATCTTATTACAGGAATTTGTATTGGAAGGACCATAGCCTTAAGGGCAGGTGCACTGGTTATAAAGGAGAACATCTGTTTTTCCAGTGTAGTTGACAAGGCCTTTGGTATACTGCAACCTCAATAAATTTTTATTTTTATTTTAATGATATTTGAAAAGCACTTGAACTATTTTGAACTGGGTTTCTTTCTAAATGCATTCTAAATGTTTGTGTTTTTTTTTTTTTTTTTTCATTTTTACATACACCCCAAATTCAGCTGATCCTTTTAGCATTAATAGTTTGTGCAAGACCTTCAGGCTGTTCCAAGTATCTGCAAAATGAGTATTACTTGCTTTTTACTTTAATGCCAGCAATTGAATTGTGCTGTTTTGTGTTTTGAGACTGTTCTTGGCAGGGGAGGAGCTTGAAAATTTGCTTGGAAGAGTAGTCAACAAATAGTCCCAAGAGCACAAGCTACAATTTTCAGGTGCATATTTCTTCTTCCACCTCAGAGGCAAATGGCAGGAATATGCTACCTTGAGCAAAAAAATTACACAGTCCTTGTTACTATTCAGACTGGAGCAGAATGCACCGCATGTTTCTCTTTTGGGCAGAACAGTTGTATCTCACTTCTAGCAAAACCAACAGGGAGTTTTAAAAAGGAATCTCCCCTGAGTGTCAGGCCTTATCATATTTGAAGAAACACCAGCGACTGTGTTTCAGTTACAGTGAGTTTGTAATGTTCCTTTATCTCTGTGAAGTCTTACATTTTCCTAGAAGTTGTGGCAGCCCATGAAATGGACTTTGTTTTCGAATTATAAACTCTAAATTCAAATTTTATCATTTCTTGGAGCTTAACAGAACACTAGGTTTGCAATTTTATTCACAAAGCTATGGATCATTGCAAATTGCTTCCTACTATTTGATAACCTCCTTTTTAGAAATTTCAACACTCCAGCTATCTGCCTTCAGTAGTGTATGATTCTAATCACTGATACGATTTCATAATCCCCCTTTAATTCAGCAAACATTCCAGATTATCGACATACACAATTTGTATTTTGAGAGACCACAGTGCAGCAAAATTTTCATGTTGTCAGGCTTTTAGGTTTTGTAGCTGAAACGTGCATATTGTTAACCAGGGGTAATTTCTTAGATATAGTTTATAAATATATGTAACAATTTTGGGTTGTAGAGATGACATTCCCTTCAATGAATGTAAGAAGCAAAGCTGCAGAGTTTAAAGCCAAATTCAGCAGG
>NW_009616620.1:3517-12772 GCF_000690535.1 Cariama cristata
GAAAATTACTTCCATATATCTTCTGTATGTCATTAAATGGAAAATGAGATAATTCTTCCGTACATCTGAAAACTAAATAAAGAAGTCTATTCTCCTCTCAGTTTCTGTGGATAACTTCAGCTAATTTTTGTGGCAGTTATGTACATTGATGGGAGAAAAGATGCCTCAAGTAGGATGATACGGTATACATATATTACTAAATAAAATACTCATTTTACTTAGGATAATCCATCTTTGTTCCAGATACATGTATGCATTCTTCTTACAGCAAGTATTTCAGTTGTCAAAATGACTTGATACATTTGTTCTTTGATGTCAAATTCGGTTGCATCACTCTGGAATGGTTGCTACAGAAACCCCAGCCCAGTTTTTAAATGTATTGAATTCACTCCTTTTTACTTAGAGAAGCTGGATTTGATTTCTTTCCTGTAAAGAAGTTCATAGTAAAATGGGTGAAACCTCTAAAACTGCATCAATAAGCGTGGCAAAAATACCCAGATAGTGAGATCAGAGACAGTAAGGAAAAAAGCAATTTAGAGTCCAACAAACAAAGTCTATCTCTTGATAAAATGCTCCCCGTTGTAATTGAAACCAGAGCTAAATTAGATCAATACCAAAATATTAAAGTGTGCCAAACCTGTTTTCTGTAGGCTTTGCTATAATTGGATTCTGATGTGAGAGATAGCTTAAGTAGGCAAAGTCTGTTGACTCAAGACCATGATTATTCATAGAAAAAGAGCTTCCTGCTAAGGTATACAGTGCTTTTATCTGGTGTTTCTTGAAGAATTAATACATTTCTATCCTTCCCTGCCATGCTGATGCATTTGAAGTCTGTATCTTGCCTACAGTAAATCTCTGTCTTGCTTAACAAGAAACTATTTCACTGTATAAGCGAGGCATATTGACAACAGATTTAACCCAGACAACTCAGCTTTATTCAATCAGAAGAATGCTGGCCTGGTTTCAGGTTTCTGGGATTCAGGCACAAATGGACATGCCCCAAGTAGAATCCATTTGTTTTCCCATGAATGCACCTAGTAGGAGGTCAAATAAAAATAAATATTTTAGCTGTTCAGAACAAGACAGATTACTGGACTATTTGTGATTCGGACTGGAAATGTGATTACAACAAGCAGAGGTAGCATCAGAAATATGTTCTGTTGAGAGTGAAAAAAAACAGCGTAGTTTTCTCTTTCTCTCTCTGTTTTAAACTGTGGTTTTTCCTTGTCTTCACTAATCAGATTTATGAGAATAACTACATATATCTTAGTGCCCCTCACCTCTTTGTAGAAGTCGTTCTGTTCAGGACTTAAGGAAAAATAGCTGTTTGTGTGGCCTGTTAGGATTTTTTTTTTTTAAATGTAGGTATAACTTACGCAAAGGAGTAGTTTATGGACTTCCCCAGTGATAATAAGAATAAATCAATTTGGAACCAGTATACCAGGGGCCCCAGATTCTTTGTGGAGTTCCACCAAACAATGGAATAAATTGTGCAAGGGCAATTTGTCCCTAATGTTTTTGGCTATTTGATTTTGTTGAGATTTTGCCGGTATTATTTAGATATTCACTGTAATTTATACTGCAGTGTAAAAAAACCCTGCATATTTGCCTGCAGGGGAGTGAGTGCTCACTGAAACAATCCTTTGAACATAATAAAAATGAAATCCCCAGGTAATAAAAAAAATCCTCGGCCTTTATGAATAATGCATTTGTGGAGCAGGGCGGGAGGAAGTGCCTTTTAGATTTATTCCCCCTTCTGCCCCCCACTCAACCTGTTGGCAGAAATAAACTCTAGGTTGGGAATGGGTTCCTACATTGTGAATGTATTCTCAGGCTTTTTTTTAAGATCCTGGCCTAAATGCTGCAACACAACCAGACACTAAATACTGGTAATTCTGATTTATTTGTTTGTTTGTTTGTTTGTTTTTAAAGTCTGTGGGTGTCTTCCCCTGTGAGTTGACCATCTGGTTGTGGGTTAGACTGTTTGGGATATGCCTGGCGTGCTGAAAAGCAACACAGAATTGCAAAGTGGTTGGAGGCCCATTGATGATGGTTTGTTTGGGGTCCTCAGTGAGCTTTGACAGAAAGCAGGTGTTGTGATGCTAAATTCAGGATGGGGTTGAGGATTTCTCTCTTCAGCTGGTAAATGTGTGGGAAATGCTGGAGGCTCACTGTAAAAATAAATGGTACTTATTCAGGAGATACTGAAATGGAAACACTTTTGTGTCTCAATCTCAACAGAAAAGCTGTTTGAGGATTTTAATGGATTTCACCCCATAGCGGTGGTTTGGGTTCAGTGTAGGAGGATCCAGACTCAGAGCTCAATTATGGATGTTGAGCCGAAGTGAGACTTAAAAATAGAGTTTCAATATGGTTCCCGTGAACATGTGTCCAGGCATGAAAACTGCCACAATACCTATTGCTGTACCTTTGTTGTTTGGCGGTGTAAAGCCTGTGCTCCACAGCCACCACAGAAATCCCATACCTTCTCTGTGATTTCATCAAATGACTTGGACAAGCTATTGGTTTCCAGTTCTCTCTCTCCCTGAGATAATTGCTTTGTAGGGTGGAAGAAAAGAAAAAAGCTAACAGTTTCCAAACAGAGGATACTTGAGGAAATTTCCGTAATGTGTGTGAGGGGTGTACATCAGGCAGTAGAGAATCAGTTCTCTCAGGGTTCAACTTCTAAGAGTCTCAGCGGATGTGGCGCTCTTACAGCCAGTTAAACTTTGAATAATCCTTTCAGGAATAAAATATATTTTCTGTGACTATGACGGTGCCAAATCATTTTAAGTTGCCAAAAAGCTGCTTTGGAAGGACTTGAGGAAACCACAGCTGGGAATTGTGTCAGAGATATAAAATGAGATTTATTTACTCTTCTACATCCAACACTGAAATAATAAGGAAGACAGGAACAGATGAAAGAAACATTTGCTTTTTACAGATTTTCTTTTTTCTTTTTTTTTTTTTTTAATTTAATTTACTTTTTATAGAGTTTCTGCAGCAAATCTGCATTTTCAACAGGGACGTACCACTCTTCTCACTGAGGTCATTGGCTGAATGAGTACTAGGAATGAGTTTAGTGATGCATTTTATGTTTTGGGGGTAGGGAGGAAAGTGCATGTGCTTCACGACTCAGCAGCATCTTGAGGATTTCAGAGTGCCATGTTCAGTTTGCAGGCCCATGTTCACAAATGCTCTTCCCTGCACGCTTGTTCTGCCTGTGGACCCTACTTACCTTGTTACTCAATATCAGAATTCAAGTGGTGCCCAGGGACTGACTTATACTTCCACAAATAATAAATTTATCACTATGATTTGTAAGTGCTATAAAATGCTTATGTATTTTGTGGATTGCAAGGATCCTTGCTTCTGCTAGGAGTGTTTGTGGACTGCCTGTATTGCAGCCTTCTCTCTTGGACAGTGCTTTGGAACTGTAGCCTTGTAGAAAACTTGCAGGTTTTGCTTGGACATCTATAACCAATATAGACCCACTCCTGCAGTTCTGTCTCCATGTATCCTAATTTTTTTCAGGGTAAATTAAAAAGAAACAGAACTGCAGATGATAATTTTTCATAAGTCTTTGGTTTGTGTTGTTACTTTTATTTGCATAAATGACCAAATTACAGGGTAAGTATATGGTATGCTCTCTTCTGCTTTTCCTTATCTAATTTACTGAGAAATACATTAGCAAGAAATCTCTCTTCTATACTGGTGCAGGCAGGAACTTTCATAGATCAGAGACGATAAGGAATATTGTAATAACGGGAATCTGAAAATACAATACAGCTGAGTACGCGTGTACACGTACATCCTATCTCATTGTATTCGTGTTTCTAAAAGTATTAGGCCAATAAATTTTGTGTTCTGCTAATATGAATTATTTATTAAAATACTCTTGCTTTGCATCAAATGAAACATATTGGAATGCCATGTATTTTTTCTTCAAATGAATGCCCATTAAAAAATAGCACTTAATTTATTTTGGCGTAGCTAATTAAAGCATTGAACAGGTATCTACTTTGTAAGCAGCAACTGGCAGGGGAGAAAAAAAAGGAGGCAGAGCAGAGACAAGCAGAAACTGCTAATTGTTATAGCTTCCATGCCACTGGAAAAGGAATATAGAGAGCAGTTTTTTCCTGGAATGTAGAGACAGTGTGGTAAAGAAACTGGAATACAAGGAAAGGTATTTTAAACAGTGAAGACATTTTTAAGGACTCCTTAAGAAGCAGTAAAATTCTTGAAGTGTATAGTGTGGAGTCCTTTGGAGGACTGAGGCTTTAGGACCGTATAGTTTCAAACACTGGGATTGGGATTTGAAGAGTGCACTTCTTACCAAAAGGCTTGCTTATATCCTACAGTTAGAAAAAACCTAGATTTGGTAAATTTGAGAGAAAGGAGCCAAAATTAGGCAGGGGAAGATTGGTATGGTTGAAGTGAATTGATCTAGTTCACCTTGTATCTTTACAGCCCATTCAGATGTTTATGGTAGGATTTGTGTGAGCAAATCTATAATCCCTGAGGCAATCAGTTCTGTAACTGCTGTGTAAGATGCACTTGCCACCCTTTCAATAAAGTTCCATCTGCTTCTACTGGGGGTGATTTTGTCCTGTTTTATGGACTGCTATTCCAACAGTTCTGAATGAGCTTATTGGGGATGTAGATGGTGTTATCAACACTTGTGTGGAACATTTTTAAGAAAAAAATATTTCGCTGACTGAGGAGCAATGTTTCCACATTACCATGCTGCAGACTGACATGCACTAAAGGCTAGACCATCCAGTCCGTCTTCCTGGAATGAATGCCTGTTTACTCCAGTTCAGCTGATCCTCTCACATGGCAAAGGTGTGTATGTAGCCTCAACATTAGAAAAGCAAATTAATGTGTGGTTTTAGCTCATACTGCATATGCAGCATCTTTAGGCACTGCAGGCTTTGGGACTCTCACTGAGTATTTCCACTGAGTGTAATTGGTTCAACCTTTTCTTGGGTTTTGCAGAACAGTAGCTCTGAGTGAACTTGAGTGCCTCAGTATTATTACGAGGTGGATTAAGCACTTTCTATCAAAGTTGTTTTTTCAGCCAAATATTGAGTCTTAGCATATTTATTGGGTTTTTTTAAGCACCTGTCCTTATGGACAGCTTGGGGCTTCTGTTTCTTACCTTAACTTTGGAAAATAGAACAGACACCAAGCTGTGCAGTGCAGTTGACATGCTGGAGGGAAGGGATGCCATCCAGAGGGACCGGGACAGGCTCAAGAGCTGGGCCTGTGCAAACCTCATGAAGTTCAACAAGGCCAAGTGCAAGGTCCTGCACATGAGTTGGGGCAATCCCAAGCACAAATTCTACAATTCTGTGATGGTTAGAAGAACAGAGACTAAACTATCATGATGCTCTTCTGGGAAAAAGGGCCAGTGTTTCCTAAGAAGGTTTACTACAAGGCCAGGTTTTGTTGTTTGCAACCCCACTGCAAATGTTAAGAGATGCTTCATATTGTCTTTGAGAGAGATCAGGGTTAAAGGAAACTTGAAGTACTTTATTGCTACTTTGGCAATCTCAGTAGACCCAGTTTGATACCTTGCTGTTTATCACATGCTTGCAGCAGAATTGTTTAGCTCTTTTTAAACCACATAATAGATTTTCTTGTTGTGATTTTGTAAATTGATTTTTCAGTAAAGTTTTGAACTTTATTGTATTCATGACTTTACTAGATGTCAAAGAGAGCAATCCTCCAAATTGAGGCTTTAGATGTAAAATACTAACAAATTCCTTGCTGGACTTGGTACACCTCCTGACAGAGTACTCCATGTTCCTATTCCTTATGGTACTGAGTTAAAAGATCTTGGATAAATAACTTGTCTGCTGTTCTCACATTTTAAATTAACTCCTTGTTAGTATAATCAGCAGCAGCTCCTCCTGTAGTTTTGGAGCCTTTTCTTGCTACCACATATCATTGGCTTCTGTATGACTTAAAACTCCCTTGGAAAATGCTTGTTTCTGTGCTGCTGTTTTCTTCTTCTAACTGAACAGATCTGTGAATACTCCAGTGAATACTGTATGTTGTAATTGGCCTTTTTCTTGGGTTTGTGATCGGAGTCAGTTGCCTTCACTTGCTTCTCACTTGCTTTTCTGTTCTTTGAATCCTTCTGACTTAGTGCACTTACAGCATGTTAGGTCTTTTATATTTTAATATCTCCCGATAAACAATAGCCTTCTAGTTCTGTTGTACTAACTGTTGGTTTCCTAGGAAATGTTGGAAAAGCCACTCAGATACTGAAGTAGATTTCCTACTAGCTTTGTGCAACTTCTGTGAATAAAATTCGGAGGAAAAGTTGATTTTCTTATGCAGTGCTATTGATATTTGTGGAAGAGATATTACTTATGTTTTGAAATACTATGTAACAGATCTCTTTCATACATACAATAGTGGGAAAAATGAAACCAAAAACCATTGTACCCAGGACTAAATACTTGACATTTTTAGTTTTTGGAATAAACCAAGTTTTATTGCTAAGAAAGCATGCCAAAAAAATACTTTGAAACTACTAACTTCCACTCTTTATTTGCTGTATCTGTGTTATACATCAGTGTTATTTGGCATTTTTTAGAAGTTGTTTGTATCTACACTAGCAATTTTATGAGGTGCTTCAGCTGAGTATGTCTTAAATGGTGAAATAATAAAGTGGTTTTAAATGGAAATTGAAATGATGTCTTTAAAGAAAATTATAGTGATTATCTCTAATACTTTAGTAAATTAAATAAATATTTTCTTAGGGAAATATGTACAGGATGGAAGAATTTTCTAAACAGTTTCAGAAATACCTGTCTGCCTTGCCGCATATTCAGGGGTTTGGATTGTTTCTTACAGCATAGAAGATTCAGTCTTGCCCAGAGCACCAAAACAGATCAGTGTCCCAAAAGATGATCTGATGATCTGGAGAGAGACTGTCTTGGAGGGTGAAGAAACTGGCAGAAGAATTGCCAGTTCTAAGCTCTGAAAGCTTGGTTAATCTAGAGTTGCTTGCAAAGGAAATTCTGTCATTTAAAACCAAAAAACCCTCAATGGGGCTTAATTTGACATTTTGTAAATCAACTGTACAACTGTGTTTATGAGAACAGAGAGGCCATGCAATGCTCTGGTATTCTATTATTTCATAAAGCTAAAAGGTCATGGCTAGGAGTTTTCAGGGGTTTTCCTCTACAGCCATAGCATCTGTTTGCATGAAGGGTAGGAAAGCATGCCGAAAAGACTGCAACTCTCTTCAAAAAACATTTACTCAAACTTGTTATTTGTTCATTATAAAACCAGAAGCTGCAGACTGCTCTTCCTGTAGCCTTTCTTCCTTATTATCTCTGGAAGTGCTATTTTCAGTTTGCAGTAGCAGCTTCTATCAAGGTCTGTGTTGGTGTAAAGACTGCGTGGAATAGCAGTTCACAGTGGGCAAAGGGTGCTTTCAACCCCACTTGCTGGCAGGTAGCTAGTGTGACATTGAAATGAGGTAGCCAGCAAAACAGTGAAGGATCACAAAGGGTGGGATGTGTCAGTTCTGAAACTGCAGTCTGCAGCGCATTTTCTCTCAGGGAATATGCCAGAGGTGCAGAGGCCTTTGCCTTGGGGGGAATGCTGTTCCCCACCTCTCTACTGCTGACAAGGAGCTTTTCTCGCTGTTCTCATGCCGCAACAATATCGTGCCTTTGCACTGGAAGCTGTGCTGAAGCATTGGTGATTTTTTTGGTGTTCTTTGCAAAACTTACTCGACTTGCATAATTGTGATGGAAGTCAAATCCTGATTATAAGTAACCATGATGGCCTGAGAAGGCCACTTGACTGAGAGGACTGTTAGGGCAGAACCACAACTAGCAGTCGCTCTCTCTCAAGTGTCCTAAAGCTGTGGTGACCTCCCTGTTTGGCTTTCAGGGACAGTGAGTATGAAAGCTTGTCTGAGATATGGCAGCTGAATAAGATGTTAGCCAGTGTCCCAAGTGAACAAAGTTGTGTCCAGATTAACACAGGGGTGTTTTAGATAGAAAAGTAGATGGAGAAATTTTTCCTTCATATGGTAGCAAAAGTCAAAAGGTACATAATCTCCAAGGATCATTCCTGGGTCTGGTGTAGTTAGTGCGACAGGGAAATCCAGAGCTTGGGTCTCTGGAATACAAAAGGAGTGGTACTGTCTCTCAGGGATGACAGAGACTTCTGGGTGGAGGAGCAGGGAGAGACAGAAACAGAGGGATGGTAAATGAAGGTGCAGATTGGTAAGAAAGGGATTCTAAAAGTATCCAGTGTGGGAGGGCTCAGGATAAGTATAGAGATGAACGGAGAAAGGAATCACAACATAATGAGGAAGAGCTGTTGCATGTGCACAGCTGTTTGTATTGGTTATGACTTCAGCACATACTTTCGATCATTCAGCTTTGCTTCTTTGATTTAAAAACTGTTTGTGGCCTGATCACTGGCCTGTTCTGCAACTTTTTCTTACAAGTGAGGGAGAAATTACAGATGTGACTGCAGCATGATATGGAAATATTGGAGCTTCCTAAATGTTAGCTAACTCGAGTATTGGAAGCGAACTTTCCACAAGATTTGGCAGGCAGGTTGTTAGTGTTTTGCAGCCTTTGTAGGGCTTCATGCTGCTGTGATCAGCCCACTAAACTCTGTGGCTTGGACTTAACTATGTAACAGTCATGGCCTTTGCAGAAGTATCTTGACTGGAATGTCTTGTCCAGATCCAGCTTCTGCATGAGGACCTACTGTGGCAATGAGACTGTAGGAGTCGAGGAGCAGAGGAGTCAGACTTCCAAAAATACCGCTGGGGTTGAGCAGATTTCAAGGAATCTTTTTGGTGAACATTGACATATTGTGGCTGCCCTGAGTCTAAAGCAGGGACATTCTCGTTCTCTGTTTTGGTACAACGTCTAGCACCAAGAGCTTTGTCTTTGGTTGGACCTTAAGCATCAGCTTAAGAAACATCGTGATGATTTGTAGCGTACTATTCATTCGTGCCTGTTCAAAGCTACCAGCTGTCATTTACAGAAGAACTGTGGTGGGTGTGCTGGCCGATGCAGGCCCTGTGTGGGCAGCAGGACGACAAGGTGGAACACACCCTTCCCCTGCCCCGCCCCGAGAAGGCTCAAGTCTAAAAAGAATCCTTAACAAAGCCTGCAGTGGCAGCAGGGAATTACAAACCGGGAGGAAACGAAGTCAGGCCGGGGAATAGTTTCTGCCCCCATCATCGGAGGTGCCTGGCGGCAGCGG
>NW_009616621.1:0-17451 GCF_000690535.1 Cariama cristata
TTAAAACACGTTAATAAGTATTCATGACTATCACCTTAACAGCAGTGCTGTTTGAGGGCTTGAGAAGTACGTAGTGTGCATCCTCTACCCTAAATATATAAAAACAATACTGAAGGAACAGCCTGCCAATACAGGATCATGGTGTCAGCATCTAATCCCACCCCAACCAGCGACACGAGGAACGTCAGCCTAAACCGGGCTCCCAACATAAATATTTTATTTGCTGGATAACCTGGTTCGCCAGAGCTCTTCTAAGACAGAGCAGCTCTCAGCGCATACAGGCATTTCAGCTCTGAGGTGGTGACAAAAGCCCGATTTGCACAGAGATCCCAGAAAAAAAAAAAATAAAAATCAGTAACTCCAGGTACAATTGAAGAAATATTTGGAAGAGCTCCTGTGGAATCATGTTTCATTTCTGAGAACTGAAGCAGTAGGATCAGGCACTATCTGTCTTCAATATTATACTTACTTATTATACAATTATGGCCAAATTGAATTATTCACACCGAAGTGAATGTCATAAAAATCTTTAGGGAAAGCAGCTATATATCCCTATGTTTTCTGATTTAATTCACATGCAAAAAACAAAACTTGCAAAGCATGCCAACTGACAAAGTTATTTCTGTGGTATCACTTGAAAAATAGAATAGCTTTTCACAAAAATGCTATGAATTTCAGAAGAAAAATTCAACCATAAGCCAAATAATTTTTCCCCCATGTTTGTCACTTGTTCACCCTATTTTTGCTACTTTAAAACTTTACTTTAATATTTTATTCCTTCTGCTGCGCTGCTTCCTAAGACCAGAAAAATAAGCATCTGATTGTAGATCTTCAGCTACAGCAGTAACACAAATCCACCAATTGTTCCTCTACTTTTTGGCAGAATATTTGTAAAAAAAGTTGAGAGAAGCCTGTTAGCAGTTTTCTGAAAAGCAGTAACAATATGTTATTCACCAGGAATATCTTGCCAGGGTGACCACAGGATCTACTATTGTAATACGAAATCTCTCATCTCCAGTCTTGCCTTTTTTTATGGTTTTACAGATTTTATTTTATTGAGCTCAAATAAATGAATTGGTATAATAAAAGTCAGCTAAGTGATCAGGGACTGCCATGTTTATAAACCATTACACTGTCCTATGTATATCAAAACTTTTAAGATCCATCTTTGAAGGGGAACTTTTTAGCCCTAAGAGGAAGGCTTACAGGCATTTTTTGGGACACCCCTGCCCCTGCAAGGCATCCCCACTGCAGAAGGTGAACATCCTCCTTTCCATAACGAGATTTGCCTATTCTCACCCCCAGAGATCAACCCTTTCTGGGGTAACAATCTAAGAGAGAGCCTAGACTGGCTTGTTTACCAATATGTAAAAGGTTACTTCTTGTTTACCAATATGCAAATGGTCACTTCTAAGTTACTTAGAAGAAACTTAGCTGCAAGAAAAACTCCTGAAAGGAGAAACAGTCCTGTTTTAGCCAAACCAGGACACTGCCATGTGTAACAGAAGGGTGTTTCATAACAAAACTGGCTTGCAATTTTTGAATGCTACTCTTAAAGTGTTTGGTGTGAAGTTATCATGGAAAGATTGATTCATGCTGGCAGGATAAAGGAAAAAATTAATAGTACAATATCTGATTTTCAATACTCCTTTCACCTGCCTTTCTATATATACCTTTTAGCTATATTTGTACAAATTTTTGTGAATACATACAAATAAAAACCCCTGGTTTTAGTTTTGAAAACAATGACATACACTCCTTCCTTCCCCCTCCAGAACATATTGCTGCAGAACGTAAGACAAATAAAACAGAACTGTTGATGCCTGTGATTAGAGCATTAGCCTTCTATGTAAACCTCATGTTTTATCCTTAATAATAAACATTTAAATTGAGAATCCTTTTTGTCTTTTGTTTGAAAACAAATTACCCCAGAAAGGGATTACTATAGATTTAAAATAAAGCATTAGTTTCAACCAACAGTTACGTAACATTAGTAGCAGAATATAACCATGAGGGGTATGATACATAGGGTATGAATTAAAGACAATTTGAATTTTAAGTAACTACTAATACATTATGTTCCTTTTGTTGGATAATGCCTCAAACAGTTATAAAATTGAGTGCATAATATTAGGAAGGCATACCATCTCCAGTAATTTAATGAAGACTCCAAACGGCAGCTGAGAATGTCTACTTCACATGGAATGCATCATCCTTTCCTTAATCTATGGCATTCACCATGCGAACTCTCGGCTAATATGACTCCATATATTATTTAGATTGTGGAAACTCCCTCAAAACGTCAGACATTTTAAATGCAAGCAGAGACTTACTGCCCTATTACCTAAGGACACAGAAAAAGAATAGGCCAGATTGTTAAAATATGAGTCAAGACAAAAAGCCTAATTAGTCTACATTTCTTGATGCACACATTCCAATGCTCAAAACAGTAATGTTCTTTATTTCATAGCAAGTCTCCTTCTCCTGCACTAAATCCCCACCTTCAGCTGTATTAGCCTTGTGTTCTTCCCTAATATTTGATTTCTCGCTTTGATGCAATTAGGAAATAAAATGGAAAATTAATTAGGAAGTAAAATTAAAGTTATCCAAGATCTTTAATGTCCCATCAAAATCAACTTGAGGGAAAAAAAAGTTTACAAGCTATACTTGTAAAAGTTGTTTTATAAAGGAGCCACAGGACTATAAAGACATGACTCTGCTCCAACCTCTGTAAGATGCTTATACACACTCTTCACAGAATTTCACCTTTTTCCAATTTTGCATTGTATATTCAGGACGCTTTGGCCCAGTTCCTTATAACAACATGGTTATGCCTAAGTCCATATCTCCCCAAGAGCACAAGGCAGTTTAGCAGGTCCAAATCCTTCAAAACTTGAGTTTAAGTCTAATGGACTAAAAGCAAAGGAAGGATGACAGATCCTAGCATATATGTGTGTAATATTGCTAAAGAAGAACAGGGACAGCAAAATAAATACAAGTTGTTGTCCCTATAGACCCTGTAGCCTGATTTCAAATTTTAAATCCATGACAAAAGTTTTTAAAATGGACAGCCAAAAGCAACTATGAGTTGTGTTACGCTTCTACATTATCGCAACTTTTTGTGAAGGTGTTAACTGAATCTTATACAGAAGCTCTGCACATTTTAGATAGGAAGATGTTCAGAAAAAAAAAAATCTCAGAATTTTATTCAGTGGATTACGTATAGCCCCTTGAAAACTACCTGATACTACTTCAAATGGACCTGAAGAGCCTCTGAATAAACTGCTTTCCTACCTTCTCTTTCAGCCCAGGGTACAAATAGTCCACAGGAGACATTACAAAAATAACCAGAAGAGACATCAAGTAATGCAATTCTGTCCAAATAAAATTAAGTCATTAAATCTCAGAGTTTAATTGCTGCTTCAGCACAATCTTACACGGAAAGAAGACAGCTCTTCATTTTGCGCTTCCTACAACATCACAGCCGTATACTGTCAACCCTCCTCCACATCCGGCAGAACTAGAAGCCTCTCTTCCCTCATGCCAGTGAAGGAATGAGAAAAACATACTTCACCACTGCAGGGACAGAAGAAATCTACCAGGTGATCTTACAAGATCCTTTATTTGAATTCCTCAGAAGGTGAAATTCTTCTGATACCTATCTGCTCTGCTCAGCACCTGACTCAGAGATCAATAAGACTTACCCACTCTAGCAAGTAGTACCCCAAACGCAAAGACATCAAGAACTCAGGACATCACCCTTCACTATCTTAATGCCACCTCTTTCAGTTTATTACCTTAAAAAACAATGCAACGGTGCAGCCATCTTATTACAGAATAGCACTTGGCATTTTATCAATACTATGAAACTGTATTCATGGATCAGTTTACTTAGAAATTATTCCTAAACCCCAAGATTGAGTGCTACATGTATAACATTGTCATATCTTGAAAGACAAATATTTACAATGCTAGCAACCATGTTTGCATACTCTTCAAAGTCATGCTAAATCACTTCTGAAAGTAATGTAATAAAATGGGATTTAGTATCTTGATAGCTCTTAAATACTTCTATTTCATACGCTAAAGAATCAAACCCCAAAAAGAGCTACAAACAGGGTAGAGTTCTTGTAAGAAATCAGTTAAACACTACCAAAATATTTACGCTGAGAGACACAATGAGGAAAACCTCATTCACTGAGTCAAAGCACAAAAAAAAAGTTAGGTCGTTTGCTAGAAAGATGTCATAATTATACTCTGCATTAGAAATAAACACTAAATTCCTTTAGAAATTTACAGGGCAGATCTCTACCCCTTCTGATGCTGCCAACAGGTTAATCCCCACAGAGGAGCAAGGAGAGGACAAGTAACATCGGAACATTTTTTTAAAAAAATACGGAATTTTCAAAATGAGGCAACTCATGCCTAGCTAATCACACAAATTAATACTACCTGAGTCAAATACTACCTGAGTCATGATTCGCTATACCCAATACTAATTTCATTCCCAGACTCCACCAGCCTTTCATAGGAACAAGGTATGACCAATAATTTACAATGGCTCAAAAACATTAACAGCAGTAGAACGTGCATGCAATCCTTGTTTTCTAGCCCAGTGCCCACAACCCAGAGCACTCTGATAAAGGACAGAGGTGGAATGCAAACAAAAGTGTCTCCTGTGCAATAAGCAGCTCAGTTGAGAAATCCCAGTGGAGCTCAGACTGGAGCTTGTATGTGCAGTACGGTAACACAGTGCCAATGCATTTTTGAAAGCTGTACTAGCAACAGATTGGGGCAGGGAGGGAAACCTATGTAGGCATCTTATAAATTTAGTACAATCTTTTATCTTGCATACTAGAAACAACAGTTATAAATAAAAGCTGCAGTTATAAATAAACTGCATCTCAGAACTTAAATTTAACAAAGGAATAATCCAAGCCTTGCTGAAAATCAAGTCAGAGCTGAAGTTTTGAGGAAATGCTAAACAGCACAGCCCCTATAATAAACTTGTTTAGTATTACTGATGCAGTACAAACAGCATACTCTTCAGTATTAAAATGTATTAGAATCTCTGTGAAGTAAGCATCAGTGTTCTTAGACTTGAAAATACACATTTATTTTCTATTGAGGTTACCGAAGTTAATGCCAGATTGATAGAGAAGAAAATCAGAAAATCTGAACTCCTCTCATGAAGCCTCAGCCTTTAATTACTGATATTCAATGAATATTGCTGCAGTGCCATAAAATGTCAGTACTCCATTGTCTACCTATCCATTTCCCTAAGTTATAGCCTGCAATAAAGTTAATGTAACAAAGCTGAGGCACAGCTATGCCCAATGCAAAAACACCTCTCTACTTAAATCATTATGAAAACAGTTTTGAAATAGGACTCAGTCATCCTGAAGCTGCTGAGACTGACCTACATTTCCATCAGAGGATAACGCCCTGTAGCAGGGGTGGCAGATCAAGTGTCAAAACACTACGGCAAGAACCACCAGCACTCAAGTGGTGTGTTTCTGGTAAACACTGACTTAGTCTTTCCTGGATTTGAGCAATAGCCTCATGATACCATTATGATCGAGGGTGTTAATAGATCTGCTTCCAACGTAAATTTTAAGAACACCCCAAGCTCCAAAATTGAAGATAATCAAGCTGGATAAAGATCTAATTCTCACACAGAAACAACACAGCTAAAAGGGCTAAAAGCAATACGTCTAAGAAAGATAGAATCACTGACTGTCATAACATGCCAAACCACTCTTCACTACACAGGCTTTGCATACAACCACAGTTTTAGCTTGTGGTCGCACAAAGAGAAAGCGCTGCAGGTAAGTTTGCAACAGAACTCCATGCTACCCCTGATGCTGTTTGTTCAGAACAATCCGGTTCAGAAAGAGGTCTTCATTTCTGTAATTCATTTCACAACTCTAATTAATCTTTTTGAATAGGTGACCTGAATGCAGGCAAATCCCTCATTCTTATTTAAACATTTCCATCCAGCCTGCTTAATGTCTGCCTTCAATAGTATTATGTAATTTACCTGCCATCAAGAGTATGAAATTTTCCTTTCTTCTGATCTCAAAGATTTGGATATAAGAAAGGTCGCATTATCTCATGAGTCAAGTAGAAATCTTCTTTAGACCCTGGAAACAAAATCCAAAATGGTCCTTAAAACCATTGTGGTTACGGAATTCAAGCAGAATTTCACAAAAATAATTAGCTGCAATCGACTATTTTCCTTATCCTGAAAGTGATCACAGGAAAGCATCTCTTGACAGAAGGAAAAACTATCCTGTCCTCAAAGACTGAAATCGAACCTTAAATTCTCTAGCCAAATTATCTTACACACTTGACTTATCAATTTGAACAAAGTTCAGGATATCGTCGTTCATCCAAAATAGACAACACTTATAACTGAAAATGAGATTGCCAAGTGTTTGTGTGTACATACAGACACACGCATGTATCTATGTTTGCATATATACACATGTATATATGTCTATATATAAAAACCCCACAGTTTACAGAAAGACAGCTGATTTTCCAAGTGACTTTTTTTTCCCTTTAAACTTTCTCTACAAAAAAGATTTATAAGCGTAATTTTTTCCAGTTAACTCATTACATCAATGTGAACAAGAACATTTCCAACTGTCGATTCTACAGCGGGACAGTAACAAGCTATATGCACCACAAAAGCCAGATGAAAACATATTCCTGCTTGAAAGAATTGTGAAGTCTTTAATGCCTCACATGCTTTCAGACTTCCAACATGACATTGCTGAAAGTTATATTGCTAGTCATCAGATCAGCAAATTTCCTTTACAGATGCCAGGTTAATTAACAGCCTGGATTTCTAGCTCGTAACAAAATGCTGAATAAACTTCTGAAGTCTTCCACCACCTATGATGAGAACTTTGCTCTTTTTTATTATCTTTTACATCACTATGACATGAGCTAAATGAATATCAAAAGTTCACAAAACATACCACAATTTATGGAGCTATTTAAATCCCCATGATCTTACACGGATTTTAATACACACTTTCTGTAAGAAAGCATTTTTTTGCCTCGTGTTCCACCTAATCTGGTGCAATTGGGGCTGCTGCCAAAAGCAATAATGCCACCACTTTTCACCATTACAATTTTGTCCCATTCCCTCCTTTGCACCCGATCTGGTAATCATACAGCTGCTGGGTGTCTTGCTTCAGTTTGCCGAATCAACAAAATACACTTTTTTTCTTCCTTTTTGGTGTGCAATCCTCCATCCAGTCAGTGAACGTCAAGACCACACAATCATCAGATCAGTGTCAACAGAAGCAGTGAGAAGACTTCTTTTGGCTGCAGTCCACACTTACACCAGATTATATGTAGTGTAAAACTACCCCTTTAGCTCTTCTCCTAAAATAATTAAAAGCATAGAGAGCGTACCTTCACAAGCCTCACACAGAAGTAAACCCTTCAAAAGTGTTGCCATTCAAAAAAAACAACCAAAAAACCACACATAAAATGTCACACATTTGAGTTCCAAGAGCATGCTCTTGCATATGTGCCTTTACTAGTTTTACTATGAATAGGTTTACTCAAACAATTTTTCTCACACAGGGATTGTGTAAATTTTATGAATGTAGTATCTTAAAGTATACAGTAAATCAATTTGTTTTGACAAGTCAAATATTCAAATTCCAGTGTATTCTCACATGTACATTTCAGGCTTAAAATCAACAATATATTTTTAAAGCACACATCTGAAAACCAGATTGCGGTCCCATAACTGAAAAGCATTATACTGTATCATATAATTAACAGTGCCTAAATCTAAAGCCTAATTCTAAATATGGTTCTTTCTAAGCAAAGAGATGACAGAGTTAGTCATATGAAGGACTTACTCAGAAAGGAGCCCAGCATAATTGCTATAAACTCCACAACATTCATGTAAGTTAGACTTAGAAGAATGGCTTTTAACCCCAGAAAAAAAAATATTGCCTACTTCCTCCCAGCTGTGAAAGTAAGCCTGGCAGCAGGAACTGAGCACGGTAGTTTGATTCAGCAAAAAAGCCTTCAATAATGACTTAAACTGAGCACATTAATGTAGTAGTTAAACATTAAGGTCTTAGAGATCTGCATCTTATTTTCTATTAAGTGGCTGAAGTCATAATCTGTATGAATTTAGACCCAGTTCACTCAAATATGTAAGGCCATCTGGCTAAAAACGCTGATTATACCCTGACACTATCTATACCACTCCAAACCCAACATACCTACTTCGTGAATACAGTTTGAGAAAAAGACAGTTAAAAGATCCCAAGTGTTATGCAGAACTAACTGAAGTATAATAAGATGTATGATATTCTTAATTCTGGCAAAATTGTACCAACTAAGAAACAAAATGCCAAAGATGATCTTTTATGCCAAGTTCTACAGAACCTACAGCCTGGAGAAGAGGTTGCTAAGGTATCCCAAAGCTATCCACACTCCTCCTTGCTGCAGGTCTGCTTAGGGAAGCCCATCACCTTTCCAAGAAATCTCAACCTGCAAAATATGACACTCTCCTAGCGCTGCATTGTAAGCTCCAGTGGGGACCAGAGCTTACAGGAACACCACCATTCTGTCCCAGCTATGCCTCCATCATTTCTAGCCTTGACCACTTCTGCCTGGAAGAGAAGAGTGTTTCAAGATGCTCTTTTCTAGTGTAAAAAAAATAAATCAGAATTGGGTTTAAAATCTCACATCAGGGACCCAAATGTCTCCTTAAATGTTTTATATATTTCACAAATTATTAAATAATGAATACAGCCTGGAAAGCTCAGCCTTAGAACACAGTACTGATTCTTCATTTCGCAAAGTAGCTTCCAAGTCACCTCAAACAGCATTGAGAGAAAAACCAAGTCATACAACACATACAAATTTCATGCATTTAACCACACCACTTTTCAGCCTCAACACCAGTCTAAGACACACAGGCATAGCCGAACATCTATTTTAGTCATTGACACCTATTTCATTCATTGCCTCCCTCATCTCCAGCAAAATCAAGGCAAGACTCTAGTGTTCCTAATCACCCATCTTTCACTCTTTGCTGTCATGTCAGGCCCACAGCTGCGTATATTCCCGGCAAGTGTGAATCAACTCCCACTTTGATGACTGATTCATAGACCAGAATAAGACGTGCTTACAAGAATTATTCTATTAACAACTTAAAACCAATCTGCTATCCCCAGCTGCTTGTTCCCCCGTGACAACATCCCTCCAGAGGTTGTGGCCCTGTCAGTTATACCAGTTAGTTACACTAACATGTCCCAGTCCAGATTCAGGGAAGTATTCAGGATAAAAAAAATTACTTCTGGTTTAGCTTTTTCTGTTAAGCAAACCATTCAGTTGGGATAACAAGAAGAATAAGTAGAATAACGTTCCCACTTACAGATACAAAATGACTAGCAATTCAGGCATATGTCAATGACTTTAAAGGCATTTATGTGCCTCAGTAATTTTGCGACAAATAATAAAAATAAATATAAACCTGTTAATACAACTGGGGCACAGCAGAACACAGATTCCAAATTCTGTAGATGTCTCGTACTGAGGAGTTCCCTGAGGTGGAGAAGTGCCTAGAAGTTATTAAAACTGCTAACATTTTTGTTTCCTTACGAGAAGGACAACATTTCTTGGCCAAAACATAAACACAAAGCCCGGAATGGGTCATCTGTAGATTAACCTATGATCACTGGAGGACCGAGCAGGTACACAAATGTGCCTGCCTTTGCACAGATGACAGGGGGGTTGGCAGAACTGGAAATTAATGTGACGGATAACATAGACTCCTTCAAAAGCTGCTCTCCAGCTGACAGATTATGCCATCCCCATAAAATAATGTGGCAAATTGGTCCTGGCACACCTAATTCTACCACCTTTTCAATGATTAACTTTTCGGCAAAGCTTTTACAGACTTCTGTATTCCACAAGAACTGACATGCCAGGGAATTATAGGGCTTGAAATAGTCACATCTTTCCCCCACACCACATTAAAGGAAGCAACCCACAAAACCTGCAAAGAAAATAATTACATGGTTGAACAGCTAAGTGTGCCTTTGAACATATCCCGCTTTTTCAAAACCTTGATTGAAAGCGCTACTGGCAGCTGTGCTGTAAACACATAAATGTGGTACAGAATGATTAGAAATTACCCATTTTCCTTCTCCCCAAACTATTTCCATATTAGCAGGGATATAGATAGAACAAGCTATAACAGAAGCAACTCCCCTAATGCAGCACAAAATGTTTCTGACCATGTGAGTATTTTGACTAATCAGATAAATACTTTCATAAGACATATATACAACATTGGAGCATATTTATAGTTTTCACAATTCTAAAAATGGCTACAGTGTTCTTGAAAAACAATATTAATCCACACAAACAGATTAAGATACCCTTGCACTGTAAACACAGTATTGTTCTCAAATTTGCTGGGGAAATATTAACATACTCCTCAACTTCTTCATTAGCATGACTTTATAGAGTTCATACTGAAAAGATGATAAAAGGAGGAGCTTTTTGGGGTCCATTTTTATCTCAAAATCTACTAAAAATGCACACAGCAAATAAATGTTAAAACTGTTGGCAGCAATTTACAAAAACAGAAAATCCAACTCTGCCCTGAGACCTTACCTAAAATTTTATTCTAAAGCTCCACTTTCACACACATAGTATAGTGACAGTATTTGTGTCCATACAAATGGAAGAGAGAAACAATTGCAACATTACTAAATTTGTAATGCATGTCTTACTGCGAAACACAATAACTGTAGAGCAGTGTCAAGTGTGCAAGAGAAAAAAATTCCTATAGCTCAACTTGACTTTAAAACTGACATTTCATTTGTCTGCAAAAGCTTTAGTGATGCTTAGGTAACAAATTTTTAATAGTTTATAACAATTTCTCTTTCCATTTTTGGCTAATTCAAAGTCTGGACTTCACAAAGCTTACAATTAAGTTAACGTTTTAGATCCACAAATTAATTTTCTTATCCTTGTACTTACACTATAAAAATGGTAGAATATATACACACAAGTTTTCCAATATGAATGCTCATAAACAGATGTTGTTATTTAGTTTCTTCCATGCTTCCAGGGTCATAATGAAAAGTTACTCATGTTCATCTTTCAAATAACCAATTGTTGTAACTATCATTTCCCCAAAGTTTTGTTAATTCTTTTCATTCAGCTCTTCCAGAAACAACATACAGAAATCACCCCAAATTAGCATCCCAGCTTTGACAAAAGTCTCCAGTGAAACTCACGGTTTTCCTTGCAGCTTAAAGCAGGTTCAGAATGCCTACTACAAGTTCTTAACCCATGGAAGTCATCGCTTTACAGTGAGGCAATTTCTTACTCTATAGAGAGTGTGATAAAGGGGGTAGACACTTTATATGAATCTGCGTGAATGCCAAGAGATCCTATTGCCAGGTTACAATCACGATCAGAGAGTAACATGACAGAAAAGGATATAACCTCCCCAAAACAACATCTGTCAGTTTTGAAAGAAAACCCTGCAAGTTCATGATTTACATTCTTCCACTATACTGAGAAACAGGCAAGTAGTGGCCATAAAATCTGACTAATAATATACTGGAAAATCAATTGAAAAGTTACACTAATTGAAGCTTACGAAATCATGTTTTGAAAAATATATGGCTCAATTATTAAGAACACCAGCACTACCAGGAATTTGCATGTTACATAGAACTACATTCACTACAACAATTGAAGGTACCTACAAAACCAGCTCTTTATCACTCATTAAAAATGAAAAGCAGTCAGACCTTCATCTCATTCTTCTAATATTATCTTCTGAGGCAGGAAATGAACACACATTAATCCAGCAGCTAGGCCTTGTGTATACAGAAGCAACAGCAGAGCTTCTAAAGAAATGGGGTTTCTATAGCATCTGATTCTTGCAAGAGGATGCAGATAATCGATTGGGAAAATCTTGTTTCATGAGTTCTACTTAACTTCAGAGTCTCTTTCATAAACAAGAGTGGTTGGCGGTGGGGGGAATCATCAGCTACCCTGCCACAGTAGCCCCAGGAGAGTAAAGCAATCTTAGTTTTATTTAAAACAAGGCTACAATTTTCTTTTTAATTACTTATGACTCAAATAGCTCTGAAAGGATCAATATTTCAGAGGCAAGATCAAAACCAAGCCAGATGGATATTAGAAAATATTATAATGCAATCTAAATGAGGCTTTGCACATTTCATTATGTAAGAAATTTAAGTATTTCTTTCTCATCATCAAATCTTTTCTATTTCATATAATGCAGAATTTTAGTCTGTCTCATAACAAGCAGTGCATGAATTTTTCAAATAAGCAATTTTTTTCCTGAAATGTCAAGTCTGAAGTTAACTTTGTTATCCTTCAACCAAATTAATTTCTATTCCCCGAAGAGGCTTCATACTTGTAATCAGATTCAAAGTTAAACAACACTGAAGAAAACTTGTTTCTGCTGCTCAATCTTATTTTACAAATAAGTACAGGAAATCCTCCTACTTTTCACTTCAACAGTAATATCTTACAGAACTGAACCCTTGTTTTGGATCACTCTTTGCACATACTTCACTTAAGTAGGGTACATTTTTAATACAACATAAAGCACTTACCCTTCTAACCTGACATCAGGTAAAGATCTGTTGAGTGCAATCATTTCACTTGCCATTAAATTAAATTGATTTATTTTAAACATTTCTTTCATTTTTTCTTGCTCCTCTTTCGGAATGACCACAGGCTTCCCCATCTCTCCAGGTCCTTCATGTGGTTTTTGTATGGGTTCTGGAACTAAGAATAAATAAAATATTGGCAACTAGTTTCATGCTCGCTTTTATTTGTTTATACTTTTATTTTGCACTGTAGAAGTGTTCCTGTTTAAAACAGAGTTCTAAACCCACCAGGTGCAGGAAGGGAAAACAAATCTTCACATTTGGGAATTTAACAGAAGTAGTTAAGTGCTACTCAGACACCACAATTCATTTGAAAAAACACTAAGGGTTAATATCTATCGTCATGTCCTAATTGACTTTACTGTTAAAAGTTCTAGAACAACAGACATTTATATCCCCCCCCTATATCCCATTTTTTTCAGGAAAAGTCGAATTTTCCTTTACGGGGATTTTAGTAAAGATGATATTAAAAGTAAAATTGTAACTTTATATTTATTTCCACATTTTTATTTTGACAGAATGACATTGGCATTTACAGTTTAGAAATAATTTCTCTTGGTTTTACTAACATTATTTTTAGTCAACATAATTACATTTTGGAGTTCAATGTTAGTACTCAAAACAGAAACAGTAACACTTGACATGTTTAAACCAAAGAAACCTTAAATATCAAATATCTGATCAAACTGATGAGGGAGAGAGGGAGGAGAAAACAAATCCAGACTCTTGAATTTTTTAAACAAAAGAAGTGAAAAAACAAAACTATGTTACATTTTCTTTACAAATATTTATTTACTTTTCTCCGGAATGGAAATGTTTTAAATGCTCAAATACTGAATTTGAAATATATTACTGCTTTACAAATTCAGTACAAATTTTAATTAAAAAAACCAGTAATTTAAGATCTAAACAGAGGAACAGGAAGTATTTTTAAATGAAGGCACCAAAGCCCTCAGTAATAAGTCTAGCTTCAAATCATCTTTAATTTGCATCTAGGACAGCACACTGTAATTAAAACTTATGCCAAGAGAAAACAGCCATGTAAAGAAAAAAAATTTTAAAAATAAAAAAGGTCCAAGCTTTCCATCCTTGCTGAAATACTAAGACTTAAAATACATACTAATAACTGAAACATTTTGCTAGTCTGCAGTTAGCATTAATCAGTTACAAGCACAATGCGTTACTTGAGAAACTTTCATTTTCAAGTACCTGAAGCAATTGCTCTAGTTGCATTAACGCAGTAACATTTAGCAGAGAAAATACTCCCACCACAGAGATGTTTCCTTTTTACCAAACTCCCCTTGACTGCCAGTTGAGCAATATAATTCTAGAAGTTGCTGGCCAGCTACCCACACACTGAAAACTGATAGAATAAGCATGTCCAAGCAGATCCTGAGTAGATTGACTTAGGCACTTGTTTTAACCATGGGCTAAAATGAGCAAGCAGTTTGCTTTGCATCTTCTCCTCCTAAGAAAATACAGTTGAACCTGCAACAAAACTTGCTAATTTGCAATTGCATAACCTTTTAAACTAGAATTTGTGCCTTTCGGGGGGGTAGCTAACATAAAATTACTGTATACAATAAGATAATTATTTGGGCTTAATTTTATATATTCAGCTTGTTTTTATTATGTGGGCTATCATAACTATTTTTATTAAGTGTATAGCAATTAGTATATAGGTTCACTTGGACTGAAAATGATTAAATGATGAGTGTTCAACGTACCTAAAGCGATCAAACAAAAGTTATCAGATCATAGTTATGTTCACCATGTTCTTCAGCATTCTGAAGTGTGAATGTCTTATCCTACTATATTCGCTATTTAGAAGAAAAAATAATTTCCCATTTCATCTACACTTCCAGTTGTTTCTTAACTTTGACTAAACCAATTAAACTGAATAGCTAAATTAACTGAGAACTCATCTTTCACATTTGCAAATCTTGCTGTTAGATATTAATTTAGCACATCAGTGAGTTGGATCCAGGTGTATAAATTCCACAAATTCATCAGTTCAATTTTTAAATTTCATTAGCAAATATATACTACTTGACTACACATTTTACCCAGATACAGTACTCCCTTCTCCTGCAGAAAAATCCAGCAACAGTCAACTAGATAACAGGTATTTTATGGAACTCACTAAATGCAAAGGCAGGCAAGCTTGGTGTGCCAGCAGAGAGATGACTTTCCAAGAAAAGTTAACCATCTTCTCTCAGGTTTCCGCATTTATGGCAATCTGTTCTCCCACAAAAGCATGTAGTTTTCATACAAACAAACCAACAACATTCTCCCAAAATGACTAATACACATTGTTAAAATTTCAAACCACAGTACTCCTTTGTCAGTTAACTATGAAAAAAAATATTTCCTTTGAAGGACTGTAGACATGTTCTGATGACATATTTCTAACAAAGAGAAATTTAATTTACAGCTACAAGTTTCGGAGCTAAATGAATGACTTAATCATCACCTGACCCAATGGGAAATCTAGTAATGTTTTCCCAAACACTTCTCATTTGTATCAGTAAACCGTTAGTTTCAAACAGGGCTTGATCTCTTCCAGATCTTCGTTAAAAATCAGGAATTCTTTATGCCTATGGACTACAAATTCTCTTTTACCAGGCAATATGCCTGATAAAGAACAGATACTTCAAAATCTAAGACCATCTAAAGTCAGAAAAAGGGATGGATTCTTCTTTAGGGGCCACAACAATGGTAAACTGACGAAAACAAAGTCCAGTCACCTTTGAAGGAACCACCACAATTACAAGAAAGCTGCTTGGACAGGTAAAAGTTACAAGAAGTTTTGTCTCTTACATACATCTGAGCCCTAACAAAACAAGACCAATTTGTGATGAACAGTTCCTATTTTCAAAAATTAAATCTGTGTTTTATATCTTGAAGCTGCTTACTTTTCTTCTTAGGAATTTTTTATGCAGACAAGAATATTCAGAATCAAGTCACAACTTGGAGACTCCATCTTTAACAAAGAGCTCCAAATTTGGAACACAAGGCCTTGATTAGCACTTGACAAAAACGCCTGGTCCTAGTTTAAATTTGTCATTGCCCCAAGAAAAGAGTGTAAACAGCAAGTAGCTGAGACCACAAGATTCTTGCAATACCAAGGTCCTAGGTCTGAAAGAATTTTTTTTTTTGCAGGACTTCTAATAATTACGCAAGCGGAATGCCCCTTGAAGAAAAAGAGAGGGGAAAAAGGATGAGTTTGAAAATTTAGAAACTGCATCAAGTTGCAAAGCTGGAAGTTCCTTTGCAGTCATACCTTTAAAGAGCTTATAACTGGGGGTAAGGAAAGACTCACTTGCTCTTCATTTAAGTTAAGACCTCAGAGCCGACATACAGGATTCTTACAGAAATAAGGTTGACCTACGCACAAAAAAATACCTTTTGTAGTAGAACCACAGTACTACCTGGGCATTTTTTGTTTACAGGAATGGTTACTTTTTGTATTGTTAGAGAACAGCTTGAACACTTTCTTTAAATCTAGAACTTGTTTACACTTACCAGTAAATTCTATTCCAGGCTGTGAAATCTAAGTTGTAATGCCAAATCTCCATCTGGGAACAATAAATGCTCAACTAGCTATCCTATGAATTTCAAGTTTGGACAAAACTACTACGTAACATGGATGATGCTTACTAAGGTTCAGTGATTTTCTTTCCAACTGGTAACAACTTTCAAACTTACAGCAACAGCCTTCCACCAACACCCATTATTCTTTGTGAATTCGACTGACGAACCATCAGGAATTACAAAAAGGGAACCATCACCCAGAAAATGTGCCAAGAGAAAGAACACCTGTGATGTTTGGGCAAGGGCAAGCTGACCCATCCAGGTCAGCTGAGTAGCTCAGAATAGGTGAGACAACCTCAGAGCTTCCCCCAACCTACTCACACCTCTCTGGAGTGGTCACGGTGGGGAGCAGCACAGGACAACAGCCAGGACAAGCACAGGCTCTCTCTCAGCTCCCACGGACTGATGCTGGAATTAACACTACTAGGCGTTCGGATTCCACTTCCCCAGGCTACCTCCTGAAGCTACTACTGTCGTCTTCCACCATGGTGGAGCGGGTGGGCAAAGGCCTAAGCCTACAGCCAAAGCATCCCACACAATTACAGTCACTCACCAGATTCCAACTATGCCTTCTCCAGTATCACTTCAGTTGCCCAGTCCCATACTACGCAGACCCCACGCCAAGTCCCCTTTTCCCAACACATCTCCACTCATCTCTCTTACTCACAGCCGGGTAAGTGCCTGTCCCTTTTCCACTTCACCTTTTGTCCCCTCATCTCCACACCTGCATCATTTCAACTACCAACCCTCAATCTCTATGACAAGTAGACACAAGGACCTTTATCCCACTCATCTTACAGTTCCCCGTAACCATGTACACAGATTTTTCCACAGATTCACATTCACATTCCTTTACTATTTTTTATTTTGAGCAATTTGTAAAAATATAACAGCGGTATACATACAATCCAATATCAGACACATAAGCTGAAGCTCATGATTTAAGATGCTAGTATCTTATGCCATCAATACCAAGGAGAAAGATTTTTTTCCCAAAGGCAATTTAGACTATGGTTCTAGGTCTCACTCTGAAAAAGAAACTCCCACAGATTTTTTTTTAATACAGAAAACGGAGGAAAACATCATTTTAACTTCATGAAAGCCTGAACTGTCCAAAATTATCCTCAAAATCCTTTGCTCCTGCTGA
>NW_009616621.1:17482-19579 GCF_000690535.1 Cariama cristata
GAAATATCTAAAGACTAATTTTTTCAACTAAGCAAGCACAGCCCAAAATAAACTTACAAACTCTTCAGAAAAACTTACTCGTATTTTGAGTAGGTTCATTAAATGCCATGGAATTCTTCCACAAACTGGAAAGAGAAGCTATATACCAGAGTGACATGGACAAAGAGACTATTAAATTCAGAACACTTACATAATTTATGCTGAATCAAGAAAACTAAATCAATTATGGAAATGAATAGGGGGGGGAAAAGTGAAGTAAAAAAGCAGATTTTGATAAAAGTTTCACAGAAAAAATAGCCTTAATGTCATCTGAGGAGATTCCAGGCATTCTGAGCGAGAACAAATCCACTATAGACTCCAAGTCAGTAAACTACCGGTACAAGTAAGAATATCTAAGATCAGGCATGCAACTAGGTTAAAAGGAAGTGTCACAGTGTCAAGTATAACCACGGCTTCTAGCAGACGTATTTCTGCACACACCTTACTACAAGTCAGCTGTTTAAAAAAAAATAAGAAAAATGTACAAAACTGTACACAGAGTTTTGGTTGGTTGGTTTGGGTTTTTTTCTGTTTGTTTGTTAACAAGCTAACTATAAAATATCAAAAAGATATCAAGGATTTTAACACACACAGGCTAGGGAAAGGCCAGAAGGAAGACTGTACTCAACTAAGTAAAACTAATGTTGCATTGGGAAAGTCATAATACTAATCTTTAAAAATTGCAGATATTCCTTCACTTGAAGGACCCCCCAATGACTTTGTGTCAAGTTATCTGAACTTTCAACATCATGAATATATCAAACCAAGTTTGATATATATTGACTTCAATTGCTGCTTGCCAACAGCAAAAAAAATCCTGTTTGCAAGACAGCTCTAAAGAAGCCTGGCATCAGTTATCTGTTTAGCATCGTGTAAAAACTTTGTGGGAATCCAAAAAGTGGATCCATTCCTTAACACCACAATATCAGTCATCATCTCATCCTCAAGAAAATTTCCCAACTTCTAAAAAAAAAAAAAAAAAAGGACAAAAAAGATGACTGAGTTCCTATAAAAGACATACTTTCCACATAACTCTAATTCATTTTCTCATCACTTTCTTCCGTGTTTATTTAAAAATGAAAGCCAAAAGATGAAACGCAAGCAACTGAAAATTAAGTCTCTTCTGCAAAAATCAGGTGAACTAGAACCTCTCTAAATGTTTGCAAGCAGTTGTGGAAACAACACTTCGGAAGTACTAAGCACAGAAATTCTACATTCCTATATATTGTTGCTCTCTGTGGAGATTTATCAGTCTGTTTTCATCATGGGGCAAAACCAAACCAAACCAAAACTAACATTTCCTAAACAACTCCTCAGTGTCATTTTGTAACATTGCAACATCATTCTTAAAACATTTCAGAAGATTTCCCAGGCAGGTCAAAGTTGTCCATGCCAGATGTCAACAGGTGAAGAAGTTTAGTTAACGCTTTCCATTACAAAAATCTTGAGTACAGTTGGCTGATTGGACTTAACACTGAGCATCACTGCATAAGTTTCCTACAGTGGCAGTGAAACATCCAGACACAGCCTTTCTGGTGGGAGAGACACCAAGCTACAAAATTAGATGTTTCACAAACGAACTGGAGGCAGCAGCTGCCTGCAGTTCTAAATGCCTGTGCCAAGACATTACAGGGATGAGAACTCTCCCTGCACCAACCCCTTCTCCCATGTGATCAACTATGATGACCTCCTAAAATAAGGCTGGCAACACGAATGGTACTTGTTTTCAAAAAACCCACACTCAGCTCATCTATCAGATACCCAAAAACTAAGATGGCAGTAACAAAACTGAAAGCTTATCTGAAGACCTTTAGTATTGAATACAGCTCTCACTCCTAAGAAAAAGTTACATACATAAGCATGTGCATACACCCCCCCCCATATTTGTCACTTTCACATCAAAGTTTATTCTAGTTATTTTCATAACTTTATTTTCATTACAACATTCACTGTCCCTTATTGCCATTGTCACTGGCAAATTTTAGGTGGGGTTTTGGTTGGGATTTGGGGTTTCGTTTTGTTTGATTTGGTTTGTTTGGGTGGGTTTTTTTTCGGGGG
>NW_009616621.1:19590-24820 GCF_000690535.1 Cariama cristata
GGGGGGGGGGGCAGTGGGATGTTTTGGGTTTTTTGCAGGGGCAGGGGGACACGTGGGTTTGGCTGGTTTGGTTTGTTTTACTACCAAGTCTAGTGAAGTTAACAGTGCCTTCGCTTCCTCATTGGTGGAAATTTAGACATGCTTTAGACTATATCAACATAGCTTACACTCATGAACAGCTTGTTGAGTAGCTTTATTATTTTTCCATGTACACTATTGCTTAAAATTCTACATCTTAAGCATTTAAGTCTGTAAGATACATCTCAGGCAATGTGCTTATTCCTTAGTCATTCAAAGAAGCATTGAACATTCTGCAACACCTAAATGCTGATGCAATACTATATTGTTGGGGTAAAAAAAAAAAGTATTCAAATGTTTAAAAGGAGTGCAATTTTAAATTAGCGTAATTTAAAGATTACTTAGGCAGAAAACTTACCATCTCCAGCAGGCAGGCCCCGTTCTTTTTTCTCATCACATTTGTTGCATTCACTGAAGTACAGCAATAGGAACATGTCCAGAAGGACCCAAACCAAAGAGGTGGCAAGGACCACCTTGCAATATGCAAATTTTTTCATGGCACTTTAAGTCAAATACAAAAATAAAAAAGTATAAATAAAAATATCAACAGGTTGCTTTAATCCAGTTTGATAGACCACGTTCTATACCTGGGAAAAAAAAAGAAAAAGAAAAAAAGTCACAAAAAGTTACTCAAGGACAGCAGCTAAAAGCAGAAATTTTAACTACATTTTAAAGGTAACAATTACCAAATGCTGTATGTATCAAAATGAATGCACTCCAGTAAGATTAAGGGAACAAGGTCAATTAAAACAGCATTACTCCAGTTCTTTACTGTGTTAACATTCATCACTTGAAATATTAAAACAAGTGACCAAAACAGAGTGCTCTGCCGAGCCACTGGAGAAGAGGGTGGGCCCATCTAATGAAATCAAAAGGAACTCTCTGGATGATCTGGAAATTAGAACAAGCTAAATGAAAGAAAACCAGGAACATCTCAGGAAGCAGGGCATCAGTCTGTGCCGCGTGAAGCCCGTGGCTAATATGCCTCATGCTCCTCCCGTGTAGTATACACTGACTTTCTGGGTCCATCACTAGGAATGCCAGTCTACAAATGTCTGTATTTTACATAAACTCTAGTGGTACATTACAGCTTTGTCGCAAAGATAAATGCTTTGCTTTCAGCAAACGAAAAATAAATGTCCCTTTTGGTAAAGTTAAACAGTAGGCAAAGTGAAGAAAATACCACCACCCTGCTTGTACTTAAAGAAAACAAATGCTAATTAAAAATAACATGTTTTAAAAGAAAACTAAATAAATTCTTATAATCTTAGTCCTCTTGAAGTTCAGACTCGTGAGATATTAGACTATAAAAGAAAGTGTAAAACACATAGAAGTACAATGCTTAGGGGTCCTCAAATTAGCAAGACACCAGAAGAACTGTAATCTAGACTTTCTGTCCATAAAAATACCAACTATATCAAGTGTTTTAAAATGCATAGGCTGGCACTATATCTGCCTCTAATGCAAGAAAATTCCTTTGAGAATACAGTGAAATATCAAAGAGACAGTTTGCGAACTTTTTGAACCCTCTGAGTGTTCAGGGAAGTGATGAAGAGACAGCAGTGTAAAAGCCCAACACACACTGGTTACCATCCATAAGGCCCTTCCCTGAACCTTTAAAAGGAGACTCACAATCCACAGTTTACCATCTGATGAATTACATTGTATTTTTACCACTGGTTTTGTGACAGCACTTCCACTGTCTGCCTACCAGCAGAATTCAGGCAGCACAGCAGCGAAGCAGAGGGGCCCAGAAACTCTGCTGAAGCAACTGCTCTTAGCATACCAGAGCCTTGACCCAGACAGAGCTCCAGAGAGAACAACTCCACCACCCAGGGCTTGGGCCCTAAGAAATGCTAGGTACCTCTCTCTGGTGCTGGAGCGGTGGTGCTGGAGCGGTGGTGCTGGCCTCACTTATGGGAGGGGTGCTCTGCCTGAGGTGCTGCTTCTTCAGTGGAAGGGGCTATGGGACAAAGTGGGCAGACTGGTACACCACGAGCAAGGGTAAACAGTAGGTAGACGCATCTTCACAGAGATCTTGCAGCACCACAAGTCTGCACCCCATGATGCAAGGAAGAAGAGACAGCTAGGCATTGCACTCAAAGCATAAGTGGATGAAGACTCCCAAGACGGGGACCGAGTAAGGGACAAATCCAGGAACTTAGTGACTTGTGGCAACAGAAGGAAAGCCTGCATATGTGCATTTCCAGAACAGTTATACTGCCCGGGATGCTGTTGAAAGACTGACGAGTCTGCCTGAGTGCAGCTCTTAGACAACCATCCCTTGGCTATTCATTCACGTATGAATCAACGATACTGCCAGGTGTGTGACCCTGAGCATACAAGCAGTGACTGCAGAACTCAGTGGGTAGAGCATACAAGGCATGGGATCCAGATACTGCTCTGCTCAGTTGCTCCAGTGGGAGGGCAAGATTCAGGCAGGAAAACACACAGCCTGTCAATAGCTGGCTGCATGGCTGGCGTCAAAGGCAGGCTTCTAAGACCATAGGACTCGCTTTGAGAAATCAGGGCTGCTGGCCAGGATCCGTGTTACAAAGTCAGGCAGCAACATCACGGAGAGGTTCTTGCATTACTTCTGCGAAATACACAGAAGGTGGAAGCAGAGCTACTTTGAAGGAATATAGAAACCTCTCCTGAGCATGTGGGGAGGTACTCAGGGAATCTGGAGTTCAAGTTCAGAAGAAAGAAGAGCAGCAACAAGCAAGGCACCTGTAAGGATACTGGCAAAAGAAAGGCTGAGAATAATGCAGATCCACTGCTCAGCGGGGCAGCAGACCTGGTGCCAGTGGGTGTGGAAAAGGCTAAAATACTTGGGGCTTTTTTTGTCTCATTTATTATTAGGTGCCCCAGGTGAGAGCCTGGTGGTAGAGCCTGTGGGAATAAAACTTCACATGCAGTACAGAGTCAGGGCTCTCTAAGACACTCGGACATGTGCAAATCCATGGCAGCAGATGGGAGGTATCTGAGGATGCTGAAGGAGCAGACTGATCTTATTGCAGGGTCATTCTCTATCATCTCTGAAAGGTCATGGTGATCCAGACAGTTGACTCAGTATTAGGAAAAAAGCTATCATCAAGAAGGAAAGGGAGGATCTGGAGAACAAATTGCTAGTCAGTCTCCCTTCAGTCCCTGTGAAGATTATAGAACAAATCCTCCTGGAACCTGCATACACACAAAAACAAATTCAAAAAAACCCCACAAAACAACCCAAAAGGGCAACTAGGAACAGACAGTACAGATTTGCCAAGGGCATATCATACTTGACCAAACTGGCAGCTTGCTTTAAGGAGAGGACTAGTTTGGTGAGCAAGGGAAGAACAGTGAATGCTGTTTAACTTGACTTTAACAGGGACTGTGACAGTCTTCCAGAGTACTTTGTCAGAACTGAGACATGATCTGAAGAAATGAGCTACCAGGTGGGCGGACTGCTAGCTAGACCACCATGGTCTACGGGTTTTGACCAGTAGTACAAAGTCCAGCTGACAGACATTCACCAGTGGTGTCCTTCAGAGGTCAAAACTGGAGCTGATACTGGTTAGTGTCTTTACTGAGAACCGGGGGGATGGGACCAAATGCACGCTCAGCAATGTTGCTGGTGACAACTGAGGTGGGGGATGCAGCCGATACCTTGAAACAGTACCCAGGAATGGCCCCGGGTGGCCAATCTAAGGACATTCAAGGGCTAGAGAAACAGGCAGATTAAAAACCTCAAGAAGTTCAATAAACGCAAGTACAAAGTCCTGTACCCAGCATGGAATAACGTTATTATCCATATAGGCTGGGTGTACACAGGCTAGGAAGCTGCTCTGCAGAAAGAAACGTTTGGAGCCCAATAGCAACTTTAACATGAATCAGTAGTGTGTCCTTATAGCAAAGAAAGTCAACTGCACCTATAAACAAGTCCAGTAACCACAGCAATAATCCCAAAATGCATAGGTCTAATAATTGCCTTTGCTACCGAGTAATAAAACTGAAAATTTTTGCAAAAGCAGGTATTTTTCCTCCCTTCAAAAGACTGGATAATAGATAATAAAACCTTTACACCATGGAAGCAAAAGGAGTATTAAAAAAAACGTGGAAAGAGTAGAAATAGAGGCTGTAACTTAGCAAGAACACAGTGAAAAGAGGAAAAATGGGTACTTTCAGAACTTGTTACTTCTGAAGGTCAAGCAATTTTTTTTCAATGCCCTGACAAAATCCATGATACACTTGACACTACAGGAAAAGGTCACCTTTAAAATTACTGCTCATATAAAGTGCATTGTTTCACTTTACCACCTCTTTTACCAACACAGTCGGCATGGGAAAGAATCCGTACTCTTTTCAGTATGACACAAGACTATTCAGTCATTTTTATCTTTGGATCAACTTCATCTTTATTTATACTAGCGATGAGTCCTCAACACAACTTTGTAACAGACTTGACAAAGGACTTCACTGCCATTATTCAGTTAAATCAGGATTCTACACTGGATGTGGCACCTAAACAGACAAAGTTGATGTAAAGTTTGTTTCCCAAACTTTCAGGTAAGAATAAACAGAAGTTTGCATAAAGTAAGGGCTCATCAAAATCCTGACACATTTGCTCTAAGCAATTAATATTAATTTAAACCAAATGGAAAGTGATTAACTGAACAGCATCTAAGGAGAGATTAATGGTCTACACAAAATTGAATTTTCAGCTTCTCAGTCCATTTAGTAATGAGGGAGAAAAGACTCGCTTGCACTAAGGTAACATATTATGCATATCTATGGATTTTTGAGCAAGCTTCTAAAAAATGAAGCAAACGCAAATTGTCATAAGAGCACTGTCTAAAACTCCATATATCTGAACTATTAATGAGGCCTATCCAGTTGAGTATGTCTATATTTGAAAACAGAAGTGACGCCAACACTAGACTCAAGTTTCAGAACTACTTTTGCTACTGTGCTGATGTGTTGGGTTTTTTTATTTTTACTAGCCCACACTGTTAAATTGTTTTAGTGCCTGTCTGCAGAGAGCTCATTACCATCAGATCATCAGTAAATACGTTAGTTTGAGGATAAACAAAGCATTACCTAGTTTCAATGTTATAAAAGCCCATGTGAAAAAAAAACCCACATTCACAGAATCACAGAATCGATGAGGTTG
>NW_009616622.1:0-3981 GCF_000690535.1 Cariama cristata
GCCCCTTCTCGCACCACTGGGCTCCGCTGCCAGGAGCAGACCGAGAAAGGCAGGTTTTTTTTTTTTTCTTTTTCCCCTTCCCCGAGTGTTGGATTGTGGTAAAATTGTAAAACAAATATTCTAATCTGATCACTGACAAAGCCATAAAATTAAATAGCTGTCTGCAGAGGGAAATATGTCTTAATTACCTTAATTAAAGCAAGATAGGGCCTTACACACATTCATTTTGAAGCCACTAAATGTACTGATTATCATACAAATCAACCTTTAAATGGGGGTCATGCTTTTCCACTACATTAGTTTGTGTTCCACTGCATAAAACAAAGCTATAGGGGAAGCTGACCTCTGGTGAAAATGATGCACTTCAGCTGCACGCAACTGCTGACCCTCTTCAGTGGGTTCTCGGGAAAGAACCCGAAGGAGTTTGCATGTGATTCGGGATACAAAAATGCCTTTCGTATGGTGCTAATACTGCATTAGGAACTACCGCCCGAGCTAAACTTGCGGCCTTAAAATCAAGCACGTAAACGTTTTCATCACCTTGTATTCGTAAGTAGGAGCCATCACAAAACGCCGTTATTGCCATCAGTGTGAATTAGTACACGAGGCCATGAAAAATTTAAGACTTGTGTTTGCTGGTATAACACTTACCCAGCAAACTATAGCGGGGGCTAACCAGCCATATTTTCCATTAACAGGAGGAATGCAGAATATTTACAGCGACTCAGAAGTCAACATACAGACCTTATCTGTGCGTGTAGAGGTTTACGTAAGAAAGTCACATTTATTCAGAATTTATGATTTTTACAAGAAGAAAGAGGCCTTGTTTTAAATAAGCTTCATACCCATAATTAACTTTTTTTTTTTCTTCCTTTATAGCTTTCCGGCTGAAAGATGTATGAAAAAAAAAACATTATAGGAAATTCCACCAATTAACTGTTCAAATAAAGGAAATCTACAGAAAAGATTATTTGAAGAAAAGATAAGCACATAGAATGAGGAAAAAAGAAACCAAATGTGCTTTTCTGTTGTCTGTTTCTTTCTCTTCCCCTTCTCCCCTGCCATATACTCCTCCTAGTAGAAGACATCACTAATAAATGCAGCCTGGGAAACACACCTCTCTAACTAAAAGCTCTCACGAGGGACAATGATCTGCTATTTTATTTGGATAATTTGGATGTTAATTGCTCTGTCTGATATGGCCTAAACAGAGATTTTATTAAAATGCTATTGGTTTAGGAAAAAAAAAAAAAAAGTCTTAGGCTGTTGGTAGTAAAATCTGTTGTATTCAAGATGATTGCTTTCATTCCTGGAAGACAAGAGTTCAGGCAGTAGAGTGGTAACAATCTGTGTTTGTTCCTGCCTGCTCAGGAGAACTGTTTCTAATTGATCTGGCATGGAATTTATTTGGAAATGTGTATGTTGCAACCTAAGCACAGTCCCTGTATGCTTTGTAAAGTGATCACCATATGGGCCTTATTTGAAACATTTGAAGGTTTTAGCCATTAACCTTGTTTAAATTGAGCTGTAAATTCAACTCTCTGAGCTGAAAAAGATATATAAGTGTGTGTGGATGTATATCTATCTGTATATGAATGTACGTGTATATATACGAATATAGATATACATACGCACACACATATATATGCATAAACACACATCTACAGGCATGCGTACACTCTGACCGTTGTTAAGTATCATGAACATGGGGTAATTATTTGCATATTATTACTAATTAATAAAGGTACTAGTTATATTTTAGAAAATCTGCTGAGTAAAAATCAATGTGGATCTAAAGAGGAAGTTGCTGGTATTACAGAGACATTTTCGATAGATGCCATTTTAACATTGGAGGGTATTTTTATATTATTTTTGTGGAGAAAATAGGCTTAGGTCTATTTCCACACAGCAGAATATTTTTTAACCACTCTCCTGAAGTCATGGAGATTTCATTAAGAAAGCCCAGATGAACTAACAGCAAAGCTGTCTGAAGTTCCTCCACAGAAAACTTTTAGGAGATAAAGGTTAACTGCGATTCTTTCAATCACGGGGCCAATTATCAATTTTTAACCCTCCAAACTCTTAACAGTGATTTCTTGTTCTGAATGTAAAATGAATGGCTAGGCTTTGTAACAGGTAATAGTACCAAGTTACGAATGCTGATGGCCTTCTTGTACAGCCTTAAATTACATTGAAAAAGATACAGTTTCTTTAATTAAAAAAGCTGCACTGAACTAATCCCTCTAGCTGAAAAAAGAAAAGTTTTAAGCAATCTCTTTCTGCTCTGGGAGAGAAAAGCAGACAATACCATAACAGATCAGAAACATAAGCTATAGTGTGCAGCCAGGAGCACAGCAGGGAACTGAATACTGCTCCGACTGTGTCATTTTTTAATCCCCCATCCCAGTTTTCCCCGTCTGACCTCATGCTGAGATGAAGTTATCACAGAAGACAGCTTTACTCTCACCAATGAATCCAACCCTGGATCTGTATTATCCTCAGCAGATCAAAACACCGCTTTCATCAAATAGCATTATCTGCATAAAAGGCATGCAATTGCCCGATAATTTCACCCAAACTATGCTATTCATTTAAAGGACAAGAAGAGAAATGTAATTCATTCCTTTTTTTCCCCCTGGAAAAGCTAACTTATACTTCACTCATGGGAACTTTTCTTTTTTTAACACAAGATCTCAAGAAGAGGTCCATTAAAAGTTTCCCCCTGGTTTACAATTAATTGTTAGAGTACCCCTGTGCCGCCTGAGTGACATAAGTGTAGTTATGCAGAAAACTGGCAGGGAGAATTCACAAAGCTTGCTGTAGCCATGATACTGATTCCATTAGCCATGGTTCTGCTAACCCTAATAATCAAATCATATATGGCATAATTGTAGCAGCCTAAAAATAAATAGTAGTTGAAGATATTTACAGGCGAGTTGGGCGATACGGTCTTTCCTACAAATAGAAATTTGAAGTCTAATCATTTTGCCCTAGCACAGAAAAGTTGCGCCACAAGATCCCGAAATATCTTCACTAATGTATGTGTTGTTTATAACAAACATGCACGTATATTAAAAACTCATGCTGGTGCCTTGTCTTCCAGAAAGGAAAGCGTATGATGCTGTGGCTCATTGGTTTTATTGATATACACTACAAAACAATAAAGTCATGATGGAGGTGGGCAGATTGCTCCAAATGAGTGCCATTACAACAGCTATTGTATTTGGATTATTCCACGTACTCTGCAGAAAATTGTTAAACTATTCTTGGCATTCTTCTGCTTGTAAAGGGCTTAGGCATATCTCATGTTTCTTCCACAGAAAAATTACAAATAATGCCTTTTTCCATTTTTTGGTTTTGTTAATACTTGTGTAAGAGAGTAAAGATTATTTTGTGTTGGAGTCTTGTGATTTCTGGGTCACTGGTAAGAGGTGCTCTCGTTTTCTGAGTGGCAGTGTGGATGGTCAGCACCAGAAGCAAGTGCTGATTTGTATCTGGCAGAGGGAACGCTCCTTCTCTTGTTCTGATAGTACAAAGGCCTTGGTATGTCATGGGGCTGGAAATGCTAAACTAAGTACTTGTCCTGGCCTAAAAAATTGCCAGTTCCTTTTCTTTAGGACCAATGGACAGGTACTGTTCTCTATTCAGAGGACAAAATATTTTTTGGTTTGGTTTGGATTTTTGGGTTTTTTTCCCAGCATGTCTTTGATATACTTTTTAAAACAGGAGTTCTTTGAAGTGGCTCAGAGGTTTGGAATCAAGGAGTTGCCTCAGAAGAGCCGGATTAGTGAGCCTAACAGAGGCACAGCACACACTTACCATGGGGCTACAACCGGTCTGTGTACACGCAGACATTGTGGAACGTCATGTTATAAAAAAGTATCAGGTCAGTCCACAATTTTCTTGGGTCTTTCCAACCTCAAGATAGAGCTCTTTTCCCCGCTGATTTCACAAAACCTTCGGATATTCCAGTGCTTCTTT
>NW_009616623.1:0-1120 GCF_000690535.1 Cariama cristata
AAATTCACGTTATACTTGCAGTGCTCATTTTCCAAGTGATGCCACAATAAATTGGAAGTACTTCTATACTTTAGAGATCAACATTCTGGGACTTATTGTTCCAATGCTCATTATGATTTTCAGTTACTCACAAATTCTAAAAACACTATTGAGATGCAAGAATGAGAAAAAACAGAAGGCAGTCAGACTTATTTTTGTGATCATGATTTTTTACTTTATCTTCTGGACACCATTCCATATTTCTTCTTTTTTGCATACATTTCAAAGTTCAATTTTTGTCCCAAATTGTGAAATCAAAGGCCAACTGGAGAAAGCAATCCAAGTGACAGAAACAATCTCAATGATCCACTGTTGTATCAATCCTGTGATCTATGCATTTGTTGGAGAAAAATTTAGGAAATATCTTCATACCTTTTTCCGAAAACATGTTGCAGCCCACCTCTGCAAAAAATGTCCAATTCTTTACCGTGAAAAATTAGAAAGAGTTAGTTCCACATTCACAGCATCCACTGCAGAGCCTGACATCTCTACTGGACTGTAAAACATCAAAACATTGTTAGTTAGTAAATGTAAATTTAGTTAGTAAATGTTGCATTACTTGCTTTGCCTTAAGGACTGCCTGACATTATCTAAGTTCTTTGTGTCAACCACTACTGAAAACTGTATGACCCCCAATTCTTGTGGTTAACTGTTCCCTGGGGTTACAGCATTTTCCATTCTTAAATAAGAGAATCAGTGAGTTCTCCAGGAAACATTAGCACCATAGCTGGATCACATCAGGATTTGAATGGGCCCAGAATAGTATGATTCTGTTTCTTCACCCGATTTCTATCCAATGGACAAATGCTAGTGAAATTTACCTGGGAGGAATACAATATTGAAGAGACTAAGGAGTAATATGTCACGTCACAAGAGCCATTTACTGTTATGTGAACATTGTAAGGCAAACAGTGGGAGGATGCTTTCAGGATTGAATTACTTGTTTAGCATTCAACATTAATGGAGCACCTTTTGGAAGTGATTGTATTCTTTCTGCAATATGGCCAGGCGTTTGATAGAGGGAGGCTTTTAGTTTTCTTCATTCCCCTTCCCACCCCCACCTCCCCCTTATTTTCCCTAC
>NW_009616623.1:1151-14070 GCF_000690535.1 Cariama cristata
ATGTTTTCTTAAAAAGGAATTTGAAGATGAATATGAGATATATCAAGATAGTACCTCTCCTCTGATGGGAGAGTTGACTGATCTTTATCTTACTGGGGCCATTTACCCGAGGATTTATCTGTTAGCTAATAGTGTAGCTATTTTAAAACATAATCTTTTTGACTATAGGTTAAGTTATAGTATTCTGATTTTAGTTGTTTAATTTTATGCCTGTCATATCACTATTCAGTTACTAACATTTTCCTAAGTGGGCTTTTAATTGGTAACATTATGATTTTTGTGGGTGCAATTTTGCAAGTAATTGTGGACACCCAGTCTACTGACTGCACAAGACGATGCACCCCAAAAAACATGAGCTTGCTTCTGACAAACCATATCCTTCTAAAGAAAATAGCACTTAACCAATAAAAGCACATCAGTAAAGATCTGCAAGGCCAGAATGAAAATTACCTTGGTATTTGCTATGCAAGATTCTGTAAGAAAAAAATATCAGGACACTCTGAAGGATTTTGGAGACCATGAGCACAGTACTGAGTGGAGGCCTCGCTAGTTCTGGACATGTAAATCATGTGTGTAGAAGAAGACTTTACATGGCAGACACAGTGTGTCAGGCTAGGCTCCTGCATGAGAAAAACATGCTCTTCGCATACACAGTAAGTCTGATGTTTGGGATACACGTCTAGGCAGACAGTAGCCTTGGAACTGCAAAAACAACCAACTGCAGAGGAGACATACCTGCTCTACCTTCCCAGGAGAAGAGTGCCCATAGGCAACTGGGGCCTCAGTTAGAACTGCATACTAATTGAAGACTTGAGACCATTAGTCTACTGGTGTCCTATAGCCATACATTTATGCCATTATTAGGAGTTTCCCCGTAAAAGAAAGTGGTATTCTAGGGACATGATGTTAGCAAAGAGGAGGGAGGGGCATAGTTGAGAACGTCTTGCTTCAAACTTTAAGGAAGTGCAGGTGAGTACTTATGCAAGTGGACTGTCCTTCTGCTTTTTCTCCCATTTCTTTCAAAGGGCACCAGTCATCCATGTAAGGCCTTGCTCATGGAAATCTGGAGGGGCAGGTTCAGCTAACCTCCAGGCAACGTAAGGACACAAGAGGGGATTCCATACTACTTAGCATTGGGCAGGTGATTCAGACGCATAAATTAACAGTAAATCTCTTCAAGGTCCCTCAGTGGTCAGTAGAGAAAAAGAGATGCCTGAGTCAGAAGCAGACATATGATTTAAATGGCCTCTGGGGAAGATTACCTGTCCAACTGTAGAAGGAACCTGGAAATGCTAGCCTCCTAATTTAAGTATCAGATGCCTTAATCTAGGTGGTGCAAATACTTTTCCCCCCTCTAGTCTTATAACATCAAGGCATTGCTTCTATTAGTTGTTAGCTTTTATCCTATCAACTATTATAATCTGGCCACAGATAGACTGAAAAAAAAAAAAAAAGATCAAAAACTATCCTCACAGTAAACTTTCTTGCTTGGAAATAATATTTTTCCTTTCTTTTGTACTTTTTTACTGCACTAAAGTGAAAGCACCTTTTTAATATTAAAGCATAAATTAGTTGTGTGATACAAATCCTGCTGTAACTGTGATATTTCTACTGCTGTGTTTTATTTTAAATTCTTCCCTTGTTCGAATTATGTTTCTTCCTGTTTTCATGTTAATGCAGTGAAATTAATAAAACCTATGTCTGAAAAACAATGTACAGCCTGTAGCCCACATTCTCCTCTGTGAACAAAAGGGCATCACCTCTGCTCTAAGAATGGAGGTGGCAAAAAGATGCAACCATGAACCTAAGCACTCGCAATACCACACCCCAGCAAAAGAAACGAAACTAAGCAGAGAACTGTCTGCCCAGTCCAGAAGCTACTGCAGCTGACACAGTTTTTATTCACCTGCAAGCTTGAGAGGAGTGCATTAGAATAGCTTTGGGAAAAGTCTGGGGCCACAAATTTTAGATGGGTGAAATTTGGAGAAACAGGGCTGTGTATGTTATAAATAGGGGAAGAGGAGGAATAAAGGATGGCACTAAAAGATGGCACTCCATTAATATTGGGATAAAGACAGGATTCTCCATAGACTTTCTGCAGCTAATTTCAGATCTCCTTGCACTGTATAGAGTGACCCAGCCAAGTGGTGTGCCTGATCTCCCAAGTTTTATGTGTAAGAAACTTTAAGCATTCAAAGTTCAATATAGAAATACGCTTCTGCTTCACCATGTCACTCTCCCTGTTCCATTGTCCCAATTCCTTTTTTCATCCTACAATCCACACTTCCTCCTCTCCCCTGCACACTCTTTTCATCTGTCCACCATGGGATAAGCTAAATTCTATACCCACTGCCTTTGTTTTCTGATTTTCATTTTCTATTTTGTGCTGGCAGGAACACAAATGAACTAAACCTAAAGATTAGTTTATTGTTATGTTATGTTCCCAGGCAGGATAATCTTTGGTCCTTCATTGTAGCTTTGTGCTGAGAAAAGCAAGGCTCTAGATAGCTTTGTGGCAGATTTTGTGTCTTAGATGTGGCTGCAGCGTGGTGCAGCTACAGGCCAGGTAGCTCCAAATTAGGCAAGCAGGACTTCAGGCAGTCTGGTCGCAGTGGGATGGTGCTACTCATGGGGAAGGTTTAACAAGATCCCCAGTCCCTATGAAAGAGAACATAAGTCACCTCGGCAGAGAAGTAGGGGAAATATTACATACAGGAGACAAATATTCCATAACTCAAGGTCACATTGAGATGAAGATACAGCATGCATGTAAGAGCTAGAGCAGCAGGCAGATATACAGAACCTGTGCGATGAACTAGAGGTATGTTGAGAAAATGGCAAGGCACACCAGGATTGTAAGTACAGCAGAGAGGAAATTAACACAAGGAAGAACCACTGCAGTGCTTGGGAGGCATGTGAGCCGCTCTGGTGAGATATTGAGGAAATGAAAGTAAGCATTTGAGAGAGTGTGTAAGTAGCACCAGAACACCAAAAAGATTCAAGACAGGACCTCTGTGAACACTACAACTAAACTGTTTCTTTAGAACAAATGTTGAACAGCTAAGTGAAAATTGTTACATGTTCAAAACTTTTGGCATCGAACTTCTGCAGAGATAATGCATTGACTGGGTTTTCAGCATGCTTATGAAAAGAATGCCATGTGCGATGGACACAGATATGTATGCACAGCCCCAAAACCAATCGAACAGTTTAGTTTATGCACAGAACAGAATGGAGCGCGACCCTCCTGTTAGGAGATACTACTGCCACATGTTCAGAAGCATATGGGGAGGAATGCCCCACACAGCAAAAGATAACTCTGCTGACTGTCAGGCAGACTTCCTATGGGGCAAAAAGAAATGTAGCAAAAGTGCATATATGGTATTGCTGAGTGCCAAGCAGTACTCAGAACCAACTACCACATTTATAATCACTGCCATTGGTTTGTCTGTGGTGAGTATATAATGGACAAACACAGAAATAGTGAAACTTCGGGTAACCAGTGCACAGGGATGTTCCTGTCATACGACTTTCTTGTTAACCCAGCTGTGACCTTATGTGTACATATTTTAGATAAGATAGAGGTAAATGGAGTATAAAGGAAGAGGAGTAGATGAAAATGGATAAAGAGGAAAAAGTAATGGCAAAAAAATAAGAGAATGACTTTATTAGCTTTAACAGAGGCTAATAGATAGCCAGAGTAACAGGAAGAGCAGAGATAAATACTTTAAGCAGAATGTTAAAAGATTTTTTTACAATGAGGGTGGTGAAGCACTGGAACAGGTTGCCCAGAGAGGTGGTGGAAGCCCCATCCCTGGAGGCATTCAAGGTCAGGCTGGATGGGGCTCTGAGCAACCTTATCTAGTTGAAGATGTCCCTGCTCACTGCAGGGGGGTTGGACTAGATGACCTCTAAAGGTCCCTTCCAGCTCAAATGACTCTACGATTCTATGATTTAGGCAAGCAAGAGTTACAAAGCTTCAAAATAAATATAACTCCTTCCAGTGAAAATTACAAAAGGGATAAATGCAAAGAACATAAGGACAAATTTACATGGTGTCTTGTTGCAGTTTACAAAAAGCAAAGAAATGAAGTGCCAGGAGAATGACATGATGCTGGCCAGGTTAAATGGCATAACAGGTAGATACTGCTCATTTTAAAGTTTAATTTTGCTGCTGTTTTCAACTGCTGATGCCTACTGGCCTTCTCCTATTGGCTACTGTGGTTACCGTGGCCTTGGACACATTACACCTTAGTACAGTAATAAAAAAAATTAAGCTAGCACAGGAAAGAAAACCAAACCAGTAAATTCTAGCCCATTTAGAATATCAGTAGCAATCAGGCCGAAACAAAGAAGGATGTTTGTCTAGAAATAAGGGGTTAAGGCATTGCTTTGTGACTATATTCTGGTGACACTTACCTATTAGGAGCTATCCTTCATTCAGAAAATAGAATGGTAGGGAAAAGAAATGTTGTATAAGTTTGTATAACTGCCAAGCAGTTTTATAATTCCTGTGACAGTGACAGCCATCTCAGTTTGAGTGTTTTAAGTCTGAAATGACTGATCCTGAGAAGGTGCGGCCACAACACTGAACTGGAGGAGGGCAGCATTATCAGATACACAGGACAGTGTGCAAAACTGCACAAACCTTCAAGTGATGATCAGCAGTGCCAGCAGGACGCTAACCATACGACACTAACAACACAATCTATCCTGATACCAGACTTTTTAATGGAATGGAAATCAAGTGGATGAAAGTGAAGGAGTCATTTGCACATAACTTGCAGAGATGCTATCATGAGGTATGGACAATTACAGACTACATCTAATCTTTGGCACCCAAAAGTACTTTCTGGTTCCTGGGTCCTGTCACATACCTTGTCATTGCACAGACTCTGTCCATCCTTTCTGTGACATAGTTTTCACTGGGAAGAAATTTGATGTGTGATTTTCCCAGCCTGTCTGATCAAAGGTCTAGGATTTACATGTACACTAAGGAGTATTTCTGATTCACAGTTGAGATAGCCCCAAACAGCACCTCTAGAACTAGAATTTATGTGCTATAAATGTACCTAAAACCAGTGAACTGTGAGAATTAAAGACCTATGTAAAAATGAGATTCTGAGAGCTGAAAATTTGTGAAATGCATAGCTATGGCCCAAAAGTAAAATCTATCATATTATAACCCTTATATATAAAACAGGGCAGCATACATCAGAAGCCTGGATAAAAATGGTAGAAGGAAGCAACACTCTCTTCCTCCTCGCTGCATAAGGAAACACAGCTATTTCAGTAACAGCAGCCTGGGGAAAGCTAGAACAAAAATAATACCATGACAATGGAATATGTGCTGCAATGGCTAATTATGTACATGCAAGATTTACAAGAGAGAAACAAACAGAATAATAGGGTGAACCCCACCTTGATCTTACTGCCAGTAAACAACCATGTGAAGAAGCAGTGTTAATCCAGATTAGAAATGTTTGTGTCTTCCAGAGTTTTTTGGGTTTTTTTGTAACTCAGCTTCCTTAAACCTGTGAAATGTTGTTTGTTTTGTGTTTTTTTTTTTTTTTTTTTTTTTTAAACTAGTCACCATGACAGAAATCTTAGGGTGTGGTACATAACGTTTTTTCCCTCATTTTCCTCATAAGAATATACCTCACAGATGTAAGATTGGGTGTGATTGTACAGTGGCAGCAAAAGATCAGTCACAAGAACTTGAGAGCCTGAAAGAAAAGCCTGATAAGAAAAAAACCCCTAAGCCACAAAGTAGTTTCAGCTGGATGTCTTTATTCAGCCTCTTCAACACAAAGGCATTTAGCTATTACTGGTGAAAAAAGTATATACTAGTACTAACCTACTTTGGACTCGGATTTTGTGAATATAACAAGTAACAAAATGAAATATAATTGGGGGGACTAATGGAAAAAGAAATGCACCCGGTCTGTGTTCACATGTCTTCATTAGACCTCTTCTCCAGATGAAAAGGATGACCTGCTTTGCTGTAGTTACAGACTTTGATAAGTATTGTGCACTGTCATATTGTGTATCTCTAAGAAAGGTGTCTGCTATTCTGTCCTAAGCCTTTTCTTTTTCCCAGTCTTTCTTCTTCAAGTGGTGTAAATTTATAATATATTGAATGGAAACTGTTAGTTGCATTTTCAAATTTCTATACCCATAATTCTGCTTGGTGACATTTGTATGTCACACTACTATGAGAACATCCGATATGTGTCCTAGTAGACATTTCAGTACTGGTGTAGACTTCACATAAATGATGATATCTCCTTGCGGGTGTGCCATACCACTTAGATACTGGATACTTCAGTGTGATGGACTGATTACTGTGAAGACGAATCATATAACCAGTCACTAGATAGAAGAGACTGACAAATTCAGTTTGACTTGACAGTATACGTGGCTGCATACTTACCGAGTACATCAAGTTGAGTCCCACAGCTAAGGAATCCAGTAACATTTCAGGAATGTCTTTAAGGAGGGAATAAGTGTCATACCACTAAACATAACTCCTACTTATCTCTGAAAGTAAAACCGTAATAGGTAAAATTCCAAGCTATATCAACCCACTGTATTATTTCTTCTATAATTGAACAAGAGCTTAAATTTCTTGGTAAATTATGAGGTTCACTTGTAGGTAAAGATTCTTAAAATCTGCTGTAGCTCATGGCAAGCAACAGTGCACTTTTTCAAAGAGTGCTGGGCAAGGGATTGAGAAGAGTTGAAAATAAAATCTGACTTGTAACAACGGATGTGCTACTTCCATTGTCCATACCTCAGTGTAGACATACACACTAGATGGAGGCAATCTGAAGGCGGCAGGGAGGAGGAGGTTATGCAGCAGGAAGACAGCCAGTCCCAGGCTGCTGTGATGGAGCTTCAGACTGAATAGGAGATGGAGTCCTGCAGGGGCCCATTGAGAGCGACTGAGGGGAGTAGGAGAGCGGAGAGGGAGGCAAAAGATCTTAGCCTAACAGCATTGATGAACAACATACCACCAGCACCCCAGTGCCCAGCAAACAGCACAACGGGCCTGGACTCACCTACAGCCACATGCAAGAGGTACTCAAATCTGACTTCCCAGCAGCTCTGCTTATCTGCAGCTAGTAGCTATCTAATTGAACATATTGTGTAGGTGCTGGTAATAAAGTCACAGTCCAGGTGCCTACTGCCAGAGTGTGTCCCTGTATTTGGGCTGTCAAGTGTCATGGTTATTCCCTTTCTCTGTGGGGAGTCTCTCATCCAGCTGTAGGACCCAGCTGGTGAGCAGACCCAAACCATTCCTCTCAGTCAGCTGCTACAGCCGTGAGTGGCAGAGGCCCTCTGTTGGCATGCATAACCTTCTGCAATCTTACGGTGCTAATCAATAAAGAAATATCCAGCTACACTTGCTGATCAGACTGAGCTATGAGAATGAAAAGCTATAAGGAACAAAATCAAAGACATTAATAAAGCCAATGAATCTGTGGGAAGAACGGGCTATTTCTGAAGATGAGCCTACCACAGGTCTTAGTTTTAAGTTGTTGTTGTTAGTTCAAATGTTTGAGACCAGTTTTGGGGGAGCATATTTCAGAATCAAAAGCTTGATGAAAAACGGGTAAGTCCAACAACAGGTTTGAGACTGTTTCCCCTGTTCATATAGTGTGAGATTATGAAAGGTTTTAGAGTCTCCAGTAGGTTCAGTAACATGTAACAAACAGTAAGCAATGAAGCAGCCTTCAGAAAAGAAATCCTTAAAATGTCTGTTAATTTCATTATGTGGACTATTTACGAATCACACATTGAAAAATTAATTGGATACAATACCTTATTTGAGAATTATAATAATTCATTATAAAAGTGCAGTTTTTTGTCAGAAAAGTTTGGCAGCAATTAGGAGCTTGATTTAGGTGTAGTAGAAACATTTTTAGAAGGATCTCTTTCCACTGACTGTATAGGAGGTCTAATATAGTCCATCAGGTAAGGTAATGTGAATGTACCCTTAGAATACCCTACAGCGGCCATTAATTTTGATGCTGAGACTCCAGGCCTTAGAGAGCTCATTGGAACAGCTGGTTAGGCACGGAAAAGAAATCTACTGATCCTATGGAATAAAGACCTTGATTAGTCCCTCATGCAAAGAAGGGTTGACAATGAAAACAGGCTGAGTTTTTCGCTTTTTACTGTCTCCTCCCCAGATCTCAGGTGTAACTCAGAGGCTGTGATTCCCTTAACTTTGATTAAGAAATGAGAGCATCCGAAGCAAGACATCTCCATTGGGCTTTTGACATTTTAAAATCTTTTAAGGATACTAAGGACTGAGTGCAGGAAAGACATCCCTTTAGTGCCTTCACTATGTTGATAGGATGAGTTACTCCAGAACCCTCCAAAGACATGTCAAGTGGAGGCAGGGGGTTGCACTTTATTAGGTATCTTCTCAGGGTTTCTCTCTCAAGGGTTCTCAGGCATCTGATAAGGCACAGACTCTTTCTTGCTTTCTCTGTACCATTCCCACCTCCCATCTTTGATGTCTAAGAAGCATCTAAAAAGCTGCTCATGTTGCAGCTTCAGTTTAACTCTAAAAGTCACAGGAATCAGCCACAAGGAAGAAAGTTGATAAGAAATTTGATTCTATCGGGCTTTTCTGAACCTTCATTCCAAAAAGTAACAGTAGTGTTTTAAAAGAAAAAGGTCAGACTCACTATATAGATGAGTTCACAGACTTATGAAAGGGATTAAAATAAAAAAAACACAGTCCAAAAGACCAGGTTAGAGAAAAATAGAATCAATCAAATCTCCTAAAATATAAGAACTGTAACTCAGAGCAAGCCAACAGAAAGTGCAGCTAAGACTGAATAAAAATGTAAGCTTTATTCAAAAGTTCCACCTTTTGTTCAGGGACAAACACCATAGAAGAAATTTAATGATTGAGAAATGTAAAGGGAGGAACGTCATGTAAACTGTTCTTGATTCAAAGAGGTTAGCTAAATGAAAAAGAGAAAATTATATAAAAAAACCTTTTTTTCTAAAACTACAGCTGTGGGTTGTGAAACCTTGAGTTCAGCTCCTAGGAGGATCCTCCACAATTGCAACATCTCTGCACATCTCACAGAGTTTGAAAAGTAACATCTGATGACCCATTTTTAGAAAAAAGAGAACTGCTCCTCAATTTTTTAAAATGAAAACAGATTTGTTTGCTAGAAGTTTTCAAACTGATACATCCTTCTTCATGCAGGAAGAGGTGGTTTTGACCTTTTTCTTGTGACTAACAAATCAGTTTAGTGTTACTCTTGATGTAATAATCCAAGCCATCACTTGCACCGTAAGATATATGGTAAGTCACCTTTGCTTTTTTTTTATATTTAGTAGTTGCTTAGGTAGTCTAATGCCTGAGGTGAAAAACACTTGTGGAATGTTGCCAGTGTACTCATCTTTAAAAATTACCCTTGGGAAATACATAAGATGTTAAATGGAATACACTATTTTTAAAGGACAGAACCACTAGAAGATTTGAGCAGAGGATCCAGGTAAGCAAAGAAATAAATCTTTAGAGATTGATTTGAGTTAGAAATATAATGGAATATGCCTCTGATTTTTTCTCTGAAGATGGTATATAATAATGGAAATCTGGATTTTAAAAAAGTTACTTCAAAGATAAAACAGTTTATCTGAGTGAAGAGTACTTATTCTTCTCATAGGATGACTACAGAAAATCTGAAGTTGCATTTTAAACACTGTCTCCTGGAACCTCTTTACAGGCAGCATAGCTTAGCATTTTACCTCTGTTTACTACACTTTTTTAATTGTTACCATTTTATAGCTCTGTGCAAATGAACTGAAACTCACTTTAATAAAATTTTTGCCTCTTTAAAAACAGAGAGCTCTGACCTGAAATTCAGCATGAAACAGTGACATGAGTTTGCTCAGCTTTTCTATGAAGAGCTTTTCTCTTGAAAACTGCATGACTGCTAGTCTCAACCAGAGCAACAGAATTTGTGTAGCAGACTGCAGAATTCTAGAAATATTGCATTTATCTAAACTGTATTCCAAATAATATAGACCTCTTTTTGAAATATCCTTTCTTCAGACATCTTTCAGGATTATCTTTGGGGTTTCTTCCTAATGATCGGGAAACATAAGCTCAGTCAGATATCTCTAATTAGGTAAACAAGCCAGATCAATGAACCCAGTGAAGCATTCTAGCCAGCAGCCAACACTGTCTCCTAAAACAGTGAAATTTTAGGATAAAGCACAAAAGGACTTACAATTCCTTTTTCTAGTTTCCAAATTAGTATCTGTAGTTTCCATTGTCAGCATGTGCTGGATACAATACACAATTCAGGGTAGTAAGTACTTTTGCAGAGAGAGGCTTCTGAAGCAAAGGCTAGGCTAGAGGAACGGGGTTCACTTAGTGGAAGGAACCGCTCAGAGGGGAGACCGCAATTTAAGCACGCAAAAAGGATTGAAAGGAAGAAGATAAGATGCAGGGAAGATGTGGTTGTCATTCCAAGAAGGCAGAGGAAAAGGAGAGAAGGCATTGACATAGCAGTTAGCAGGAAGAAGGAGCTGTCGTGAAAAGAATTATCGCAGCAATATCGAGGCAGCATTTTGCAATAATATTTGCATGAATCCTATCAATCACATATTCATAAAAATCCCACTCTGGGTTTATGACCCAGGTGGTTTTCATACCCATGTTTACACATGAGTATCACGCAGTTGCAAAATGATCAAGGCAGGACGTGCTGGGTCTGGCACTCTGTTGCAGCCAGTCCCTCAACCCATAATCTCAGTATACAGCATGGCTGACTGACACATTGGAAATGAGGATATTTAGCTATATGCAGTACCAGGGACTTGTACTGTCAGGGCATGCAACATAGATATAGCTGAAGGGAATATTAAAATATTTTTCTAGTGCCCAAATCTTCTCATGTTTTGAAATAAAGAAGTTAATGTTTTGGACCAAGGAGTGTTTTATAAAGGTGGGTTTTTTCTAAAAGGGTTGCTGAAAGTACTTAAGAAATACAAACCCTTTAAAAACAACTTATTTACTGTCAATACACCTGAGCCACAGCCACTTCCTTTACCAAGAAAACCATTATCTCAGTATTGTAATAACTATGTAGTTAGTACGGCTGTGGAAAAAAATTGTTTCACAGAGATTGCCAGAGCTTCCTGAAAGCGAGTCTTTGAAGAGTTTGACAGCACTTATTTTCTTCCCAGGAAATTGCATCTAAGCAAAGCTGATAGCCAAACTATTAAATCTTGTCAATTTTCTCGTATTCCTTTCTCTCCAGAAGAAAACTTCATGTCTTACTCAACATGCCAAAATAATGTCTGAACACGGATGTTCTCATTCTTGATATTGTTAGGAGCAGAGCTGACAGCAAGACTCAGGAAGAATTCGGGGAAGGGGCAGGAAAAAGGTTTGCAAAAGCAGCATCTCTTTTTGTCTACATGGTGCAGATTTTGCTCCAATAAAGCTTCCTCTTCTTTGGGCAGATTCATATCTGCACTGTGCAGCATATGAATCTCCATCAGGAGCTGGCAGCTCAGGAGAGACTTAGATCCTCACTTTTAAAGGTCACAGGAAAGTGTTCAAAGACCTAGCAACCAGTCCCTTCCCCAAGACCTCAGCTTGGGTTTAGCTAAGTTAACCACTTTGACATGTACTAAGATAAGGACATTAGCATTTTGATCAATCTGTGCTAACAGCAGAAAACAGTCCTTTCACCTGAACAGTTTTGTCCAGAGAGACACAAAGAAACACTACAGGGATTTCACAGGCTGTAAATCAGAATGGACCACTATGAGCTTCTTCAAAAAAGCAGACCAGGAGCCTGCCCCTGTGTTGCTCCAGCCACAGGCTGAGTTTCTTCAGTTACATTTAATCTTGCAGAACTCAAGTGCAGAGAGAATGAAGTGGTGGTTTTGAGAATGTGGCCTCTGCAAAAGACATCTGCAATCACACAGGATAGACCTCACCACTGAAAAAAGCGCATGGCGGGACTGTAAGCAGGAGCAAAGGAGCAAACATTGCTGTGAGTGGTCAGGGATCACAGAAGAAGCTGGGGCAAATGCACTGCCTGAAGTCTTCTGTGTTGGGACCAGTCTGTCGCTTTTGTGAAAGAGAACATCAAATTGCCTTTGTCAAGGCATCAAATTTCCAGGAAAATGCAAATTTCAAAACCATCAACCTACTATGAACATCCACCAATCTGCCATGAAGTGCCTGGCAAAAGCAGTCATGATGACACAGGAAGAAAGAGCAGCCCTTTCACCAGACAGCAAATAGCTCCATTTGAGTGGCTACCAAACGCACTGATTTCACTTCCCCACTAAGTGACCAGGAAGCACGTTTGGTCCCTCTGACGTGTCTTCACAAAATTCTCTTCCCAGCTTCTCATGGGACATGCGGGAATTCCTCCATTTTCTCTGGGGGTCTGTGAGAAGACAGATCTCCTCAACTTTTCAGAGAGCAAATTACACAAAGCTATGCTTCGGCATCTGGCTCACAGTCCTACCAGGGAATGGAGAGGGTTTGGCGACAGGAAGGGCTGACATCAGAGTCACAAACCTTTATTGGGTCCCACTGTAACAGAACTTGCCTGAGGGCTTTCACAGCTCTGCTGCACCACTCACCTCCCAGGCCGTGACTCCTTCTTGCAAGGGAAGCCCAGTCCCTCCAACAGTCCCCAAACCAAAACTGAAGGGACAGAGAGTTTGGGCAACCCTTGCACTTCCTCAATTACTATGTTACCTCACTGGAAACGCTGCCTAACAAAGGATGAAGGGCAATGTCAAACAACCGTTACACACGAAGAACTGTTAGTGCACACCCACAGCGATGGCCACGTCTGCCTTTCACCTTTGTGCCCCCTCCAAGACACTTAGCCAATCTAAACTTTGGAGCTCCTGA
>NW_009616624.1:0-10168 GCF_000690535.1 Cariama cristata
CTGCGGACGGGTAGCGAGCCCAGGGTGGATTCTTCTGCTTTGGTTTGGTTTTGTTTTAAATGGAGTAAACGCTGACAGAAGCTCTGGAGCCAAAGACGACACGTGTGGGAGGACAGGAGACTTCCTTTTCTGCAGGGCAACGAGGCGCCATGTGAATTACCTCAGCTGGAGTTGTCCAGGACGTACCTCCAGAGAAAGGCAGGCTGTGCTCTCCTGTGAGGGACTGCCAACCCAGCAGGTGCAGGGTTTGCTTGAAACAAAATAGGTAAGACCTTAACAGGCAGAATCTGGAGGCAAACAAATGAACTACAGTGGAGATGAGAGGGAAGTAATTCAGATTTCATAATTAGATTTTTAGATGATAAATGAGATAATGTCCTGGTCTTTTCTCTCCAGATAGAATTGTCTCTTTTTCTAGTCTAATGTGGTATGTACAGTTTGACTTGTAAGTGAAGCAGAAGTAGTAAAATCATGATAATTTTCTTCTGTTTCTCCTTTTTTTTTTTCCTCGCAAGTCTTGTGGAACTATCACTTCAATATTCTAGGTAAGCATTTGTCATCATATATGCTATTAGGGTCAATTTGTACAATATTATCAACAAAGGACATGTGGATTATTCACTGTTGGTTCTGGTAATCAGTTCAGTTACAAATCAAAAACTCTGTGCCTCAGTGTCTCCTTTACTAATGAAGTGATAATAATGCATGTTTATCTCACAGAAGCATTCTCAAGATCAGTTAATTACTTTTAAATCTTAAAACTGAGAAGTCTACAAAAATGCAAAGAACATTAGCTGATTATCATTAGTGACACAGAACTGACAGGAATTCTCCTGGCTCAGTTTCAGAAACTTGTTTACACACCAGACTTGTCTCTCTTGGGAATATAAATATGGCCACTGTTATTTCCTACTTTTTTGTCTTACTGTCAGGATGAAGATATCTCACTGCATCACTAGTCTTTCCGTAAATGTCCATTTACTGTCTTTCAGTAAATGTCCATTTTGTTGTTTTTATGTTTTTTCAGACTTTAATGAGGTACATTTATTTCTTTACAGATTTTTCAGGAAGTGAAATGGAATTGCACTTAGATGCAATATGGCTTTGACACATCAGAAAGCATCAGTGTAATTGCAAACAGTACTTCTTTTCTCCTGTTTTTGTTGTCTTTTTAACTGTTCACTAAGATGCTATTGACTACAACAGACTGAGAGACTTTAAAGCACTAATACTGGAAGACTTCAGTTACCTGCACATAGACTTGTAGTTATCATATGGGCTATCATGCAGACAACACATGTACATGCACACATAGATCACTGCTTTTTGGAAGGAAAACACACAACAGAAGGATAATGCATCCCAAGAACATAAGGCCTTCCTCTTGATATGCTGGGTGAAGGTCACTGTAATACTCATCACATCCTCCTCAAATTTGACATACTTTAAGAAAAAATTGGCAAAAACATCCTAGAAGTTGCTCCAAAAGAACTCGAAATTGCTGTTTGCTCTAGTACCTAGCCTGTTCTTGAAAACAGCTCCAGTGCCAAAGGAAAAGCAAGTCACAAATACATCAGTCTGTAAAGCAATCTCTGTTTCCTGAGCACTATAAACCAGCTAATTTAATTTTCTCCAAGGTAGACTGGGAAAAAAAGTAATAAGGAAAGAATTAGGAAATACCCATGACAGTTTGTAGACGAGTAAATGTGGTTTTGTATTGGACAATCAGGCCTAACAATTCTACTAGAAGGACCCAATAAACATGTGGAGAATATAGGTCCTGTCCTATTCAAAAACTCCTGAGTCACCTGGAAGAAAGAGATGGTATTTACTGATTACTCATAATTATGCATAGTTGTCAAAATTAGAGCTTGACTGTGGACACCTGCAGAAGATTTATCCATTGCTGAGTTATGAGATAATAAAAATGGAAACTAAATTTAGTGTTATGAAAGTCAAAGTAATGTATTTGGGAAAATTAACCCTAAAAATACCTGTGCAGCGACAGTTAACAAAATGATCAAAGTTGTTATGGGGTTACTGGATGCAATGAGGTTACTGGATGCAACTTGGAGCTTTCAGTTATAAGACAAGGCGATTAAGGGTAAATATTATGGAAGCCTCTAAAATCATGAGCTTTTTGGTTGCCATAGGATGGCATATTGTGAAAAATGGATTTGCCATGTTTCTGGAGGATAGGTCCACAAGGGCTGTTGAATACGGTCATCCAAATGTGACCTCTGGCTCAGGAGGTTCCTAGACCTTTAATTCTAAGTAAAGATGATGTAGCAAGGAGGAATTATTCAGTATATGCTTATTTGTACACTCCCGTAAGTATCCGTTATTAGACTCTGGAAGAGAGAAGACAATTTATTAGATGGACTTCTGGTCTAAGCCACTGTGGTACTACTTGTTCTACTAGTTCTTGTTATTAGGGACAAAGTTGAAAAGAAGTGAGCTTCACTCAGCTAGAGAATAAGCTTCAAGTTCTTGAGTGTCTTGAGTATGGCTCTGTGACGTATCTTTTAAATAAACAAGAGATGCCTGAAATATTTCTAAAAGGTACCTGACTCTCAGCTATTGCGTATGTACCCTGTCGTTTTTGGAAACAGTGACATTTGAGTAACGGACTGTTATCTTCATCACTGCTTTCACGAAAGCAGGTGTAGTGTCCTTTCAGAGACATGAAGAGATTAAATACCTTACACTGAGTATCTCGGAGGGCTATAAAATGTACTTCGCTCTCTTGCATGTGTCCACTCATGTGATTCCTCCAAAGTGTTTCTTTTACTATCTAAAATACTCAGCTAACTTTCCTTTGTCTTCCACTCAGGAATTCTGACAGTTTATAGCAATGTTTAATTTTGTTTTGGAAAAGAACATGCAGCTTTTCATAAGACATTGCCATGTGTATTCTACTCAAGAAAATACTCACTCAAGTTCCCTGCTTGCTTACTTAATGGCTTTCCAGCATTTGAAGCACAAACCTGAAATACGATCTGTTTATTTGTATGGAATCATTCATGGAGATAGATTTTGCTGACTAACGAGAAGACACTTTCTGCAACACTAAAAGCCAGAAATATACTTCATTAGGAGTTGGTTCTAGCTCAGTTTACTAAGAGACTATCTTGAGGACTTTCATACTAGTGCTTTAATAGGAGCTCAGAACATGAGTAGAAATCCACATGTTCAGTGTTCTGAAAAATGTTGAGTGTTTTATTTTATTATACTTTAAGATATTGCTTTTCCATTGGTTGAGGTGCTTAGCAAGTATGTAGGGCTATGCCAAATTGCTTGTATTCAAGTAATTATTTATATAGCACAAGCAATTACAAGATCAGAAAACAGCATGGTCATTACCTGCTTTAATCAGAGACCAGAGGTTGCAAGACTGATCTGAATCAATTCATGTCAAGCTATTCTTCTACCATATCTCTTGATTATTTTATAAAGAGATTACATATTTTCCCACTACCTTCAACAACAGAAATAAACATTAAACAGTCTCCCAGCTTTGTTTTCGTAGCATCAGCTTTGTTTCAGAAATATGCTGTCTTATTTCCTGCAAGATTTCCTTTCTGGGGCTTTTCTTTCTTCTCACTTACCTTAAAAACATCCTTTAATCTTTGCCTTTGGGACTAAGTAATGAACCTTCAGCACAGTCTTTACCTTGCTGGAAATACTGAACAGGCTAATTTGTCCTTCAAATCTAAGGATACTTAGAATGCCAATTGCTTAACCCGTAAAGACCTAGGATAGGGCGACTAATAATGCTTTTCAGCATAACAGCCTTCTAACCACCATCCATTCAGCCACCTTATCACTTATTCAGAGATGAGTGTCTTCTCATTAGGTGATGTGGTGATTTTTTTCCCCCAGTTCTCTGCTGTTCTGTCATCTCTGTAATTTCTCAGACTTTGTAGGAGGAAGCCAGCTGTCTTACTAAATTAACAGTCTTTTCAGAAGGAAATCAACCTCAGCTTTCTTCTAAGCAATAAATTTATAGCCTCCTGAAATAACCAATATACTCTATATCTAGCTATGTGACTACAAATACTGTCCTTCAACTGTTGTGGAAATGAGAGATATCTAAAAGCTGTCTATATCACCAGAAACATCAATTGCTGTGTCAGCAGTTCTGTTTTTTCCCCATAACTGCAGTTACAGGGCAGTGAGCAGCTGAAGAAATAATTTCCCACTCTTAATGAATAATATAAAGTGGAAAATATAATACTTTTTCTCAAAGTTCTAATGGAATTGGAACAAACCCATTATTTCACAGTCTTTTTCTTCTCAGTCCTCCCAAAAATGTTTGTGGATTTTATCTTCTAGAGCATGTATTAGGAAACACATTTCATAGTTACTAACATGACTATACAGTTATTTCAGTGGGTACATATCAGACTATGAGAAAGGCTTTCCAAGCACCTTGCCAGTGATCACATTGAAAAAAGTTTCTGGAGTTCAATATGGTTTCAACTATTCTAAGAAAGCTTCAGTTTGAAAAATGCTAGTCTGAAAAATACTAGTCTGAAAAATGCTCATCTACTCAACATTTATCTATATGAGCACACCTTTACATTTAAAAATTCTCAGAGACTGAATTGTACCAATATAGGAACAGTATAGGAATGAAGAACAGGTGACTGGAAATGATTCCAAGCCAAACTGAATGCTGAGGAATCTATCTAAAAAGGATTCACAGGCATACTACAGTTTCTATGGAAGCACATGTGCATACATGCACGTATACTGTAAGTCAATGCAAACAGTTGAGCAGCCTTTTTGTAAGTGAAGCTTTGTCTCTCCAACCAATACTTTATACCTCCTGCATGCTGTAGTAAAGAAAACAAAGAATGAAATACCTGGATTTACATAGTTTATGCATCTTCTTCGTCCAGCTGAAGCTTGTGCTGATTTCTTGAAAATGTTTAGATGTTATCCTGTCAAGATTTTTGACATCTCAGAATTGATAGGCAAGTAAAACCACTGTATAATTCAACTCCTCTGAAAAGATTCCTGCATGCTTCAACATGTGTATGCTGTAGGGGAAAATGACAGAAAAACAAATATAAAAAGGCTGATGAAAGTAGATGAATAATTAGATTGAAGAAATTACTGAACATTCCTGAGTCATACTGAAATGGTTGGTTTTCATGAGCAACTAAGTCTGTTTAAACAAATTCTGTTTAAGGTGCTATCCCTTCATTTGACTGGAACATGTTTATGAACAGGTTTGATTAAATATTAACAAAACCGACTTTATCACAGACAAACATTCAAGACAAAAATAGGAAGTTTGAGGCAAATAATCTATTAGAGGCAGACTATATTTTCCTCTCATTTATCTCATTAGTACTTTACATGTTAGTTTTTACTTTAGATACCAGATATTTGTTATTCAATTCAAATAATTTGGAATGAGTGGGAAAAACTACAATTCTTTTAAAATCAAAGACTGTTTTGTTATAATAATAGGAACTTTTACTTTTTTAGAATCAGAATCAAACTTTCCTGTACATCTGCGGCAAATTCTGCATGATTTCATGGTATTTTTAATATTCTAAAGAATATTTCTTCTCTTTTATGTTGAACACTTGGAAATTAAAAAATCTGTTATAAAAGGAAACTCTGAGATAGGAAGTTTACACATGGAAAGTTATTTCAAATTCAGAAGAGAAGGGAAGAATGATTTCCGGTTTTGCTTGTATCCTAAGAATGTAGGACCTTCTGATCTGAGTCCAGGTCTGTCAATACTATGCAATAGGTCTTCAATCGAGACAATCCCCCCAGAGTGTCCATTCTAACAATAACAGGTAAAAGTCTTCAGAGAGAAGAAACTGACTTCAAAAGGTTTTTTTTTTTTCCTTTTCAGAGATCTTCTAATCCTTCTGTTTTGGAGAAACAATAAATTGACTGTAAATTTAATCTATTGTTGAATCTTGTCCATGACTGAGGGTCTTTTTTTCTGAAATGATCAAGACCTAAAAAATTCTCGGCTGGCCATTATCCCAAAAGATTGTATTTGTTGAGGCAGACAGAACTAAAGTTACAGCTTGATGAATAGCTAACAGATATGCTTGTCTCTATGAAACTAAAACAAAACCTTCCTATTTGCTTATTTATAACCTATTCCTATATTTGTGCATATCCACTTTGAATCTGTATACCATGCCTTGAACAAAGGGCAAGTAGAGGAAAGCTGCAAAAGACTAAGCAATCCCAAAGTCTAGGTGAAGGAGAGGATGGATGATTTGTAGAGGAGGTGATGCAGGAACTCTTCCAAGAGGAGGGTTGTAGCAACTGGGCAGTGGGGGAATTTAGAGCCCAAATTAATTAAATGGAGTATCTTGCGGGGTGGATATCAGAAGAAATAAGAGTTGTATCTAAGGAAAAATAGGAGTAGGAAAAGTTGTTAGGGGAAAGGCTTGAGGTCTGGACAGATGGAATCAGGGATTTGTTGTGTCAGTGGGACTATGCATGTCACAGGGGCAGCACTGCAGGATTTCTCATTGTCAGGTAGTTAAATTGTCCAAAATGTTTAATATTGGCTGTGTTGCACATCAGTTTGATCTGTGACAGTCTTTAGATATGAAGTAAGTAGATAAACTGAAAGAGAAGAAATTGCCAACTGGACTTGTGGAGATAATTACAGTAGCTAGAGAAAGGATTTTGCAGGAAGTTAGAGAAGGTTAAGAGTAACAGGAGTGTTGGAGAGAGCTGTAGGACAACTTCCATAATTGCTGGTTTCCTGATGTGCTACTAATTGCTTGGCTGTGAAACCCAAGTCATGATGCAGTTTAAAAGGCAGTTGACCCCAGTTGTTAAATTGCTGAAGAAAATGATGTTTATACATGAATATACTAGTAACGTACAGGGTGAGATTTTAGGATTCTGTTTAGTATGAATATATTTTTGTGGGTATATATTTTCTTATATTTTTAAGAGCTTTCTATCCATTGACAGTTTTCTGGTGTTGTGGGGTTTTTTTGTTGTTGTTGGTTGTTTTTTTTTCAGGGTGGGAGGTTTGTTTTGTTTTGGGTTTTTCTTGTGTCTGTTAATGCAATGAACCAAACAAAAATCTCTGTAGTAATATCCTCTCTTGCTCTTTGGTTGCTGTATTTTTCCTGCCTGAAAACTTAAGAAGTCAAGGAACACTGACTATTTCCAGTCATAATTAGTTTCAGGTTTTATCCTTGTTTGTACACATAACTGAATCAAACATTACCTGCGTTCAGTCTACTGCATAGATACCTTTATATTCGTTGAAATGTCACTTGACTTTTAGTCAGTTTACAATGAAAAATGTGAAGTTTCTTTGTATCACAATAAATTATACTCTAACCTTTTTTTTTCAAGTTTAGCAAAACCAGTTTAAATATCACATTCAAAACTGAAATAAGAAACCTACATGTAAACAAGCTTGTAACCATGTACAGCTGCTCCCTGAGGAATTTATTTGAAATTCACTGCTGCTGAAAATGGAAGCTTCCTAATGTCAGTTGGGTTTATTTGTGCTTCTGTGTAGGCTCTAGTCAAGTGCTCTGTGCTGCACATGATACAGTGACTGGCAGGACTGAAGCCTTATATAAACATGATAGATGAGGTGTATTGATGAATACAAATCCAATAATTTGTGAGTATCTAGCTGATGTACTTTATCTGTCTTTCCTTGAGAAAATGTCTCAGAGAATTGAGATATCTGTTCTGATGTCAGTCCCAACCAGTGAGTTATTTTCTATACTTAAATTAGTTTTGAAGTGGCATAAATTGACTTATACAAACACTTTTGTCAGTGAAATTCATCACCATCTTACAAATTCAGCAGAGGTTTCAGTAATTCTATCTTTTGGACATATCCCATAATGTATTATTAAACAAAACAAACATAGTTAAAAAGCTGTGGTAACAAATAACTATAATGTTTTATTTGACAGATTAATAATTTACAGACAAAAATTTTCTCAAATTACACAATTTGAAGCACTCATTATTAGTTACACATTTTTATTTTTATTAGAATTTTTTATACTAAACATTATTCCAATGCTTTATATTAAATGATTAAGAAAGTAATCTGGAATTATTGCCCCCCTTAAGCAGTCATTACACAAAGTTATCATTGTAGTACTTGGTATGTTCAGTGATTTTACTGTTTCGGCTTTGTTTTATGTTTGTAGTAGAAAAATAGTGGGCAATTGCAAGTGCTGTCTTTTTAAACAAAAAATATACAGCCAGTTCTCTCAACTGTGGCGAATCAGAGAAAGGTACAATTAATATAGAGGTCTAAATGAGAAACATCTTTTGTGGTCAGTTGCTTTCTCTGTTCAAAAGGACATGAATTTAAGTCTAAGCAGGATCTTCAGTATAGTGCTGTAGTATTGCATAGGGAGTAAGAGGCAATGTGCAAAGAAGGATTATTTGCACAGTCTGCTATTTTACTTTGACATTTTCTACTAATCTGGATTTTTATGGCAATGTTGCAGATCACATAGCCAACAAATTAACTGTGGAATTGCTACAGGTTTGAGATAATGAATATTCATTGACTCAATTAGCAAATTAAAAATAAAAGCTTGGTAGGTTTTAGTGGTAGTGTTGCAGCTGTCATCCATATTTGTACAATAGTATGTAATCAAACTCTAAATGAATTCTTTGTCTTGATGATATTTTTTGTTATGCTGCTGTCATCCTTAATGTTTTGTGTATGATCCTCTGTGAAACATGATTTAAGAGCTCCAGTCTTATCAAATAAACAGATTATTTATTAAACTAACTACCTATGAAGTTATTTTACATATGAGTTTAAGATTCTTAGACTTGGGTAATATCCTGGATGAGTTCTGAATTTAAGTTATAGCCAAGGCTAGAAATTGAATTTCAAAATTTTACTTCATATGAACATTTAAAGAAAACGTCATGGGACAAGTCTCAAGGTATACCACTGTTCTCTCTAGCTTCCTGCCTGTGGATAAGGCCAGATTCCTCTTTGAGGTGCTGGAATTGTGTGCTGTTACATAGCATTCTAAGTTATAGCCACCATAAGAGAACCATCAGAATTAAAAGCATGAGTAGTCATTTTCTTGATGAAAGGAACTTTAGAAATTACACCAGTGATGACCCCAGTGCATCTCTGTCAAACAAGAGAGTATTTTATCTTGCAGATGATGGGGATCATAGGTACTATAAACTGTCAGCCAATGTCTTTATACAAGCAAAGACTATGTTTTAGGCAGGCTGACAGAGCAAAGGTTGGCTGTGTTGATGTATACACTCAAATTTACTGCCCTCAAGCAGCTAGGTAGCGATCCCATATCTAGTTAAACAGCAGCTGAATTCGTGCTGACAAATAAGAAAACATAACTTGAGTCTACAAAGAAAGTTAGTATATTTAGCTAGTCTTCTCTCACATTGACTCACCCCAGAGCAGCTCTTCCTTGAACTATGTTAATAGTGGAAGTAATATATTGAATATATTATCCTAGCAGCCCTAACCAACAGAATCAGCCAGGATTGACAAGGTAGGTTGTGTCTATATATATGTCCAGTTTTTCTTGGTTTAGGCAGTTCCTGTTAGGTACAAACTCAGAGATCTTGGAGAGTATAAGACTAGTCATACCTAAAGCAGCTTTAATGTGTTCTTGAGGCAATGAATAACAGCTCTAAACTCCATTGGGCAGTGACTGCCTTATTTGTGGATCATTTATCAACCCTTTGTCAACATGATGTGCTGTGTCACTGTCTTACATATAAACCCTCTCACTACATTATTCCTGTATTATTATTGGTGTGTTAACAACAGCTGAAAGCAGTCACTACAAAAAATAAAGACAATATACTCATGTTTCCCATGAGTCACTACATATACTGTTTTAATTTCTTTTGCTTTTAGACTAATGGTGTTTCCAAGAGACTTGTATGTTGAAAATGTGCTATATTGCTAAAAATGCCGGAAGAAAACAAAAGCAGACTGTATCCAGCATTTATATGGAGCTAGCAGAAACCTGAAAGACAGCAACTTAAAAGGAAAATTACTTCTCTGTAAACAGCTTGAAAGTAAGCAATTTAATTCAACAGTTCCAGTTTGGGGACATGATATTTTCTTAAGTGCACCAATGATTGCATTTAGCGGGTTAGATACATATTAACAAAGAGCATTTGGAAA
>NW_009616625.1:0-12778 GCF_000690535.1 Cariama cristata
ACCAGGCCTCGGTGTTCAGGGGCGCCAGACCCGTCTAGCAGCCTCGTCCTGAGGGGGGCTGGGACCGGGTTCGGGGCCGAGCGCTCTGCCTTGTGCGGGATTCCGCCGGGAAGGCCCTGCCCTGGCGCGCGCTCTGCCAGCTCCAGGCTTCTCCCTTCTGAGATGCCTCAAGTACCACTCCGAGTCCCCGTGTTTCGGACCCCTCCCTGGTGAGCAGGGCCCTCGTATGCAAAAGGGGGGGATGCTCTGGCTGCGTTGCCCAGCACAGGTCTTTGCTGAGCTGCTTGTCGTTATAGAAGTGAAAAAAGGGACCGTTTCTGAAAAGCAAAAATGTTGTGGAGCACATTAACAGATTCAGATTTTTCATTTTAAAATGTCTGGATGTTCACTGTCTGTAGGAGCCAGGCTTTGCTGGGTTGTCATGTTCAGCTAGGCAGTTGTGTCCAAGTGACAGCCAGTGTCTGGCCATTTTCCATGCTCTTTGCTTTTCTGTTCAGGTACAAGTGCCATCACCACGTGTCAGATGGTCACCCCTGTCAAGGTTCCTGCCTCCTCCCATCTGCGTTCAGTACTCAGTGGCTTGCTGTTCACATCCCCTTGATGCTCCTTCCTTCCATGTCATTCCTTTCTCCTCTTCTGTATTCATCTGCATCAATTGTTCTCATATATTGTGTTCCATTTGGGTTTCTGTCATCCTTCTCCTGTGTTGTATACCCTGTCATTACTGCTGACTGTAACCCATGTGCCTCCTCGCTGGTCATCCTCCCATTTGCATTCATGGTCCTTTGTGGCAGCCATAGTTCTCTGATGTTTTGTCTGCTAATGCCCCATCAGATGGTGTTCTGCCATCACTGCCTGTCAAGCTGACTAAATCATCTTATTGTTTCTTTTCCCCTGCTCCATGGCTACCTGCCATCCTTGGCTGTAGCTTGCATGTTCTTCATCATGGCATTTTCTGATGTTAGAGATGGATGTGAACAGCCTGGTCACAAACACAGCAGTCTGTGACTTCAACAGTTCATCATCGTGTCCATTCCCCCCAAACTGGCAGGTCCTGCCCACACTCTCACATGACATGATACAGTTTTCATTGCGCAGCTGTGCACATTAGGACCACGTCTGCCCCAGCCAACAAACAGTGCTGTGATAAGCACAATGCTAGCAGACAAATCAGTAGATTAGCAGGGTTTATCCTTTTGTTAAGTACAAACCTGTTCTCAATACTCTTATTTATACATAAAGAGAAAGAGTGAGAAACAGCTCCTCCACGGTAGTTTTGTTTTGCAGGAGTGATTTTTAAGGCTATTTTTTTCTTTAATATGGTGATGACTGCAAACACATTTATAAAGCTGAAAGAAAATCCTTTGTCTGAAAATGTCTTTGCACTCCCAGAAGCTTCTAGATGTGCTTTGTAGCTGTCATGAGATCTATAGAGCCTTCTGAGTCCTTTGCTCATTCCAGTATACCAGGAGGGGAGAGGTAATGGAATGACCAGATGCATATGCGTTACCCATGAGCTTTGTCTTGGCATGCTGGTCAGCAGTAGGAAGGATCGTTTTGTGCAATCACCTGTCTCTCCACAAGAGTCTTTCAGTAAAGCAGCCTGTTAGGTGTTTAGGCCATACATTAGCATCACTGGCTTCCTTTTGTGACCACAGAACATGTCACCTTGCTCACCCAAGACAGTTCTGGGAGAGAGGCAGAAGAGAGAGGGTGATGGTTAAAGACTCAGTCCAAATCTATGCTACTTGCCATCTCTGCACAAGGGCAGAGTGCACTGTCCAAGCTGATGGTTTGAACAATGCTCAGGCCAAAGGCTTGAATTGTTCTGAGGCTGATGAAAAAAAAACAAACCATGCCTTTAACTTCGCTATAAATGTGAAAATGTCAGCAAACATCCATGTCATCTGCTCCTCAAATTTGGTCACTGTTTAGCTAAGTATCTCCACACAGCGAGAGACTGAGAAGACAGGAGAGAGGCGTTGAGCCTCCAGTCACTGGCAAGAACTTGACCCCAGGTCTGTGCCTAGCAGTTCCAGTGAGCAACTCTAGACTATTCCCAGCTCAGAGATTTTTGTATTTTTGTATCTCTTTACTTAGTTCTGGCTACTAAATTTATAAGATATGCAGATGCATATTAGCATTCTGAAAAGAAGCAGATGGTTTCTGGAAAATAGGAGAGGGACTGAGGGGACAAAAAAAAATCCCTCCCCCCCAAAAAAAAGCCCAGAGCGCTGGAAGGAAATTGAAATAGGAAAACTGCCAGGTTTTCAAAATAAACTTTATTTATTTCTTTCAGAACAAGAAGTGTACTTTTTTTCATTTAGTTGAACCAGAGGTAGTGTGAGACATACCTGGGAAATAAAAAAGGACAGACTCTTTATTTTAGAACAGTAACAAATAAGCTTATTAAGACAGCTGGAGCTGTGTCATACCTTGATGTATACTAAGAATAACTCTTACTAGTTTGCCTATCTGTGAAGTCAGAAGGAGGATTAAAATGCTGATTTAAAAACACACCATGCACACACAAAGCTCATCCCTTCTAGGCATGGTGCCTGCTCCTCCTTTGAGGTCCTAGGGGAATAGATGGAAGTCGGATTAATTCCAGTGGCCTACAAGATTCTCTTTCAAGCCTGCAGGGCCTTTTGCTAGGAAAAAGGTAAATTGTGCTAAGAGTTACAGCCCCTTTGCTTATGTCTGTGACCGACATCAGAATTTGCACAGCTCTAAAACCTTTTTGCAGGAAAATGTTATTTCTCAGGTATGAAACTGGGCTCCCATGTACCACCATTGCTCCTTACTCATATTAGCAGACAGACTAAGCACAAGAGGACTCAGGATTTGACAGTTTTTAATCACGTGATAAATTTGATCTAATTCACCTCATACATTTACTCTAATTCTATGAAATAATAAATCCTCTCTGTATTTTCAAGCTGGGACAAAAGAAATCCATGCATCAGTGCAAACTGGGGACTGACTGCTAGGGTGCAGCCCTGCAGAAAAGGCCTTGGGATTCTGGTGGAAAACAAGTTGGACTCATGTCAGCAGTGCTCCCCTGCAGTAATAACGCTAACCAGTGATGGGATTGCATTAGTAAGTAGCCAGTAAGTAGCCAACAGGTGTAAGGATGTGGTTATTCCCCTCTGCCTGGTACTGGTGAGGTGACCCCCCCCCCTTATACGGGAGGTGTTGGCTTACTGGAGAGGATTCAACAAAAGCCCCTAGTATCAGTCAGCTGGAGCATGTGCCATATGAGGAGATGTGAAGGGAATTAGGTTGATTTGACCTGGAGAAGAGGAGGCTCGTGGGGGATCTAATTGCAGACTTAACACTGCTGAAAAGGAGGTTGAGAATTAAGATACATCCAAGCTTTCCCTGCAAGTGCACAGTGAAAGGACAAGAGGCAATGGTCTCATGTTGCAAACCAGGGAAATTCTTTTTCAACAAAAGGAACACGTTATTTACCATGAGAGTACTGCAACCCTGGGACAGGCTAGCTAGAGAGGTTGTAGAATCTCCATCCTTGGAGATTTCCAGGATACATGTGGACAAGGCCCTGAGCAACTTCATTTAGCTTTTAATTTAGCCCTGGTTTGAGTAGGAGATGGACTAAAGACCTGTTATACACCTTCCAATCTACATTTTTTCACTGATTCAGTTGAACTCACTAATCCAGCAGGAAGAAAGTTGCATTCTGCTGTTTGAAGACTGATCAATTTACTGAAAAGGCTGAGGAACACAGAACTAGTACCAGCCACAGAGAGGTCAGGACCATGCAGCTAGCAGGAAGGGTGGTGGTTGGGAAAGGATAGGAATGAGGTCTCTGTCTCAGGCACCATCCAAGTGAGCCATCAAATCATTTCCTTCAGCCTGTGAGTCCTCAAAGTTATGATTCCAGGGATAAAGTGCCAACCTGTTTTTCCCCATGATATTTTTACAGCATAGATTTGTAATCTCTGTCCTTGGAGATATTCAAAAGCTGTCTGGATATGGTCCTGGGCAACCTGCTGTAGGTGGCCCTGCTTGTGCAGGGGGTTTGGACTAGATCATCTCCAGGGTTCCCTTGCAACCTCAACTGCTCTGTGATTCTGTGATTCTGATTTTATCTGTTGATTTTAACATTCCATCCAACTCCAGCCACCCAACTTAACTCACACTCACAGGGGCGTATTTCCTTTCATGTATTAGCACCTCTGACCCTTGCTTATCACCTAACATCCTAGAGAAATTTTAAAATCTGAGAATAAAATTTCTAATTAAAATTCTAATCCAATTGAAAAATTTTATTCATTGTTTTCATGTTTTTTGGATATGGTGTACATGTCTGGAATTGTCTTACAATTACATTACTAGGATATGTCACCATTTGTTTTAAACTTTCTTGATCATCTTAATCTGCATCCCCAGAGACTGTTACCTCTCTGGGCACTGGAGAACTTGAGAACCCTGTGACCTTTTCTTTCCACAGTGTTGGACAAGGTGCCACAAAGCAAAACCTTCCCCACTAGCCAGAGAAGCTCACTTGATTTTCAGAAACTCTTCTTTCTGCACTTCTTTCAGCCACAGAAGACTTTCTAATAAAATTTTCTGGGTATTTCCTTTCTTTCAGCTGTTTCCTAAGTACCCAAACCTTGCTAGATATATGAAGTGAAGATTGTAGTGATTTTTTGATACCAATATGAATCACTGCCCCAGGTAGTCACTATGGCAACTTCACAGTCTTTTGGGTAGGTCCAGATCCAAGGATAGCTTGCAGGACGCAGGGAACAGTGACCATACTTTTTCCCACTCACTCACCGCAGTTGGCAGAGATGCAGAGTAGCCTGGAAATATAAGAGAAAAGACCGGAGAGAGTCATCTGTGGGGGCTGAAAAGAATGTGGGAGGTGGAAGAGTCACTAGATGGATCCTCGTTGGAAAATGGAGTGAGGAAAAGCTTGGCCACAGTGAGCAGTGCTGTGCTGGGTCTTTGTCAGAAGCAAGCGGTGGCCTTGCAGCGCCTGTTTGCAGAGACAGTTTACTGCCAACCTGTTGTTTATAAATGTGTGTCAGCATCAGCAGATTTTAAAGATTAAAGCTGTCAAGGGAAAACTAATGCTGAATTTCCAAGAGTTTATGGGATTGAATCCTCATCCTCAATACCACTCTGGATGAACATAGTTCTTGCCTAATTCTTAGAGATTTTCCTGTATGAGTCATTGTTCATGAGAGAATAGCAGCTTTGTACACAGATGGTTGCAGAACAGAGACACCATTGAGAAGAAAACACTGAGACATCTATGTCCTGCAGATACAGGCACACACATATACACAGATCAACAACTTTATCCTCAGAAAGCAGTCAGTCCTGCTCAGTGTGCTCAGGCAGAATCTCTGCTCTTTCATGACATAAGAAATCATTGATGGAATTCAAGTAATGAGCAATTCATGGTGAAGAGGGAAGCTTAGTGTCAGTGAAATATCAATGTCCAAATTGGCACACCCAGAGGGACTTTGGCTGGAGGACTGCCTAGCTGGATTGCTCTTCTTAGCTGGCCAGAATCCCAGTTCTCCATGGCATCAAAAGAAATGATCAGATGCTCTGGGACCCAGCAAGCTGTTGTAGATGATCTGGCAAGTCCAGATCACACCACTAAGACTGATACTAAGCCAGAGAGAAGGAGTTTTGAAGGAAGGTTTAGGTGCTTTCATCAGAGTCCTCTTGGGATGTTTTCCTGTTTTTCCAGTGCCTCTCCATGTGATCTTGGACAAGTCCCTGAAGACCCTTAAAGTAGGTGATTCATGTAGGTTCATGTCCACATCTCCACATGCAGGTAACTTTCAGTTCAGTGGTTCAGGTTTGGACATCAGTGCAATTATAACAGTATAAAGGTCACTGTGGGTGGGTTGTGCCAACGATTGTGGGCCAGCACTGCCTCAGATGAAACAGGCAAAGGGCAGGTTTCCAAATATAATACCTGCACTGGAAACCCTTGCTACAGAATTTTATGAATGCCAAAAGTTTGCATGGGCTCAAAAAATAACTGCCCTAAATCATGGAAATGAGCTATTCAATACAAGAGACCACCTCTAACTGGAGAAGACCTGAGATATCATTTGCTGTAAATCAAGAGGATGTTCTGCAGAAATACCTCTCTGCACCTGTCCTTTTCCCTAGACTTCTGCTATTAGATATTGCTGGAAACAGGATAATGAACCAGAGAGACCTGTGGCCTGATTCAGAACTATTTGTCTTACATGTTGTATAACACTTAGGAGTTGAAACCCAAATGGCCATAGCTTGCTTATTACCGATACTGAAATTGTACGATTTATAGATAATGCCTTTCTTCCTTTCAATGGCTTTTCCATTTAGTATGAAATAGTTAAACATTCAATAAATAAAATTGTGTGATGTAGTGTTTATAGAGCTGGAAGAAAAGAGGACAAGGCTATAGTATCTGCTCCAATGAATATAAATGTTTAGGAATCATTGAAGTGGTCTAGAGTCAGGCCTGTCCTCTTCTTTGTGAGCATCCTGACCACCATGAAATGCCCTGGATATGCCCTGTATATTTAGTTTGCACCAAGAGGACTAGCATTCAGAAGCTCTCTCTTGAAATTCTGTAGCCAGCTGATTGAAGCACATTGTTGTAATTTAGGCTTTCCAGAGCCTCAGGAAGAGAGAGATGAACACTGAACTGCTGGAGAGAAGGTATGGCACCACTATTTCAAACAAAGGTTTTGTGACAACTGGTTGCTGTTGACACCTAACTCTAAGGCAACAAGTCAGAGGCATGAGTCACATTTATATGACAAAATATGTGCCTGTCATGTGACAGGGTGGGATCTGCCCTGCCTCGCAAGAGGAAATATGTTGACTGGAAGTAGGTTGATGTTATCGGAACAGTTTGTTATTCTCAGTCTGCTTCCAAGAAAGGAGGTGAATGGAAGCAGTCAGCTCTCCAGGTGAATTATCCTGGCAGGCAAATCCGGTTTAGTCTCAGGTGAATCACTACAAGCTGTTTGTTCATGTAATATCACTGTCCATTTATAGACAGAGACTACATTTGTTTGTTTCTGTCTGCCTCTGAAAGAGTAGGTACAGCTCTGGGCACTGTTATGACAAAGGTGACTAAACCTGCCCTGGAACATCACTAAGTTTTACAATGGCCACAGCCAGGCAAGGTAATGCACGTCTGATCTTATTTTCAGAATTGACCTTGTACGAGGGGGGTTCCAAGGTCAGCAGAGCCACAAGAAATGCTGCTAAAGGCAGAAATCAAACGTAAAGCCATTCTGTATGATTAAGTGCATTTTTTTAAATTGTGTTTGAATCACATATTTGGTCATATGAACATGACTCATAGCTCTGAGTCCTCTCCTTGGAACATTTGAGGTCCTGGATGCCTAAATTTCCAAGTGTGATACTCAAGAATATCTAGCTTAGGAAATCCCTAAACGGTAGTTTGGTCAATGATGGAAGAGTATTCAAGGGAAGCACTGCTATGTGTTGTCCTGCTCTTTCACTCCACCCTATGCATTCTCTTTGAGCTGCTGTCAGAAAGAAGACTAGATGAAATTTTGTTCCAAGTTCTTCTATCTGTTCTTACGTCTTGGTTGTTCAAAGCATTGAGGATGGTCCCTTCCATCAAAAGCCATAACTTTTAAGCATTTTAACAACTGGTAAGTATCTTTTGTGTACAGACTCAGAACATTTCCTCTTCAACAACAGAACTAATTTCTGCTAGTTATTTAGACTTTAAAGGTCATTTAAAGATCCAGTGTTACATATGGTTTCTTTTTAGTCCTTTCTTTCCTGGTTCTTGGCCTCAGGAGATCTCCTGGTGTTACTGTGTCTTGCAAACACATATGACTGATCAATTATTCATGTGACTCTCCAGTCCCTCATGACTAAAAAACTCTCCCATGCACCTATGCCAACACTCTCATTTTGAGCTCTGCAGGATTTTTCAGTGAAGACAGCAGGGGGAATTTAACTCTTCTCCATGGGCTAGAGAGATTGTCAGATGTTGCTTTAAACATACAAAACATAGACCATGCTGCTTCTACAGCTGTCAGATGTGAACTTTCTCCTGTTACTCACAAGATGTTCTTAGGTCCCTCTTCAGAGACTCTGCTCATCTGTATAGGGCTTGTTTTAGTGGTGTCATTTTAAGCTTCAGGTACAATCTGTAAAATCACAGAATAAATTCTCTCTGACTAGATAACCATAACTGAGGCTGTCTGCAGTGTTTCATGAAGTTGGCTCTTTCTCATTTACAGATAGCATTTCAGTGACACTAAGGTTTGTAAAAAGTTAGATGTCCAAGACTGAAGTCTTCACCCTAGACTATTTGGTAGCAGACAGGGAGAAAAAGGTCCTTTCAAGGTGAGATTCATCTCATTCTAACACAGAACATGTTTATGTGACACTAATTTTAGAATTGATTTCTCACTGCTAAGTGGAACACCCTCCTAAAACAGGTGACAGAGTGAGTATGACAGTTGTGATGACTCTGGAACTAAATTCTGAGAGATCTTACAGTCAAAGGGATTGTTTTGATCATTCAGTCAGACCTGCTGAGTACTGGCCAGAGAACACCTGCATCCAGCTAAGATGCTTTAGCTGAGCTGGAATAGATGATAGAAAACAAGGCTGACTGAAAGTTGACCAATTCACTCCCATGCCTGGTACCCTTGAAGTTGCAAATCTGCATGTTTCTGGGATGGCTTCTATATCTTCCATCTACTGACTTTGACTCTGATATCTTATGCTAGATAAAAAAGCTTTTTATTCTTAGAAATATTTGGCTCATAGATAGTAAACATGCCACCCTTTAACATCCTTCAAAATGAAGACAATAGATGATGCAGAAGCAAACATAGGTGTAAGCCTTTGGTAAGAGCTGCTCTTCATACAACAAGTACAGTTATTTTGCAGGTTGAGGAGAAGGACCAAAGATACCTCAAGAGAAACTAACCATGTAATTATCTGCACCATGAAATGAGGATTACTTACAGAACTTGTTCAAGAGACATGACCCCAAAATACGGAGGTTTTGGTTCGATTTCAGTTCTTGCCATCTATGAATGGCATTGTTAGAGAATACTGCTGATAGATGTACCTGGATGTGTGCCTTGATATCAGGTCTGTTACTTTTGCCAAGCAAGGCACAGCTGGTGTGATAATAACACACATAATGGATCATAGTTCAATAGATATCAGCTTAACTGCTTATCAAAAGGGGATGAATTTAAGCATTTTACCACAAATTCAGATAATCAAAAATAGAACTGTGGAAAACAGTCCAAAAGTTGCTGAAAGAATCCTAAGAAAAAATCCTGAAGAGCTCAGCTCAGATTGCTGCTTAGCCTGTCTAAATGAAGGACAGCTACATTGAAAGTCACCTACTGAAATGATCAGGAGAAAAGCTACAATCAGGCTACCTGATTACTCACTTTAAAGAAAAAGGTATTGCAAATTTGTAAAACTCCAGGAAAAGAGACATAGAAAAATACTCTAATAAACTGTCACATAAATAAAAAACCTGTGCAGCCCCAGGCCAGGAGACACACATGTGATAGTACATTATGGGCACAAAGGGTGGTAGTTATTCTGAACTTGCTCCTCACTACTGTTTGCAAAGCAAGAACGAATCAAAAGGAGAAATGAGAGGCTCTTCCTCCATGAAAAAAAGATGGAAGAAAAGGGAATCTGGATCTTTGAAACAGGACAGGCCATACAGGAGTTAGTGGTCAGATGGGGTCTGTGAAAAGGTCTGAGCTCACAGCAAAACACCACAAATTGTGCAAAACTTGGAGTGCCTCACAGAAGCACCTGAGTCCTTTCCACTGGAACAGAAGTTGATGTATGTGCCTTGAAGTGCAGGACCCACACCAGCACCTGCTCCATGGAATGAGTTGCACAAGCACGAGGCTGTGCATACACAAAGAGGGCCACAGACAGGTGTAACGCCTTGCTTGCATGCACTGTAGTAGGTCATGTACACACATTAAGTCGAGAGAGTTACAAACGGGCAAGGAGCATCATACACAGGTTGCAGTTTCATGAACACCTGCATGCCCAAACGTGCAGCATACAAGCAGGCACACTCATATAGCAGAATGGGACACACAATTGGCTCATGCATATAATGATAATCATAAGCCCACTGGAGTTAGTGACTGGAATATGGAGATAGTTTTGTAATGCACACAGGGGGAATCACACACACTAACACAGATCTCGTGCTCTCTGGAGTAGCATGCATGAATTCACCGTGGCTTATATAGGTGCACACTATGTCTCAAACCTTCCTGAGTGGAGGACCTCACCAAACTGCAGAGAAATGCAGCATATACCTACTGCTGTTGAGACATACACACACGGGGCTGAGTCAAACCCACATCTTGAATTTTGTGAGTTCTACACCTTGTGAGTTTTTGCCACATTCACAGTGAACTGTGTCACACACATGTTGAAATGAATGACATATACACATAGACAAGTGCAGTCTTACATGTGTGCATGTGTGTTCTGGAGTCAGTCATGCACCCCTGTACTGCAGCAAGCCTCTTTGGTGGACCAACAAGGTTCTCAAAGACATGCACACTGAGTTCAGTGCTTACACACTTGCATGCACCTAAGGGTCTCACAAATGCACTGAAAGTAGATGTGTTTTCCAGCACATCACAGCCACACAACAGTGCCTGGGAGGCAATCAAGAGAGTGAACAACAGAGGAGACATGGACATGTCCGCTGGGCACATCTGGCTCCCATCAGTCAGTAGGGAGAAGGACCCACTCATCTCACTGATGTCTGAATACAGCTGCAGCTTTGTGCCCTCCTTTCCCCTCTCTGTCGATTGACTACAAAAGGATGCTGGGTGGCAGGCTTGGATATGTCTGTGGGGTGCTTGTCAGGCAGATCCAACTCCTTTTGCCTCATCCATTCCACACACATGCTGGTGTGAATCTTGCACACACAGAAGTGAGCCTCTCCCTGTCTTCCACATGCCACATGTACTACTGATGGGTAACACACGTGCAGATCGCCGTGCAGCAGATTGCACAAACACGGGTGAGACTCTCGTACACGCTTGGAGTGCAGTGAGTCACACCGATCACTGATTCTTACAAGCACTCAGGAGTGAGTCTCTCATGCACAGGTGTACACAGGCACACACACAACCAGCTTACACACAAAGACACAGTCACACACATGCAGCTGGGTCTCACATGGTTGTCGCATAAGCACATATACAGGTCAGTCTCCTTTATGAGTGAGTCTCACCCTTTCAGGGGGAGCCATATATACAAATGCATGGGTGTGACACAGCTCAGCCTCAAGGTGCATGCTCACATGCACCCCAGTAAGTCACACACACAGGTGAGTCTCTCACAGGTGTCTCCTGCACAAGCAAACATATGTACACCTTCATACAAGGTTGAATTTCATACAAGATTGAATTTCTCACATGCAGTTCTGTGAGAGTCTCATACACACACACATACATATGCCATAAACAACACACAAGATGTAGTACACAGGCACTCAGGTACGAGTGCCCTGCCTTTCAGGTACACTCACGCACACATGGAGACCTCAAGCGCTTTGTGGGCGAGTCTCATATGTGCGCATCCTCTCTCACACACACACACTCTGTATGTGTCAGGCAGCCCACCCTGCAGCAACTTGCACATACGTGTATGCCTGGTCTTCATACACATACATCCACACCAGTGCTCGTACATGTACAGGCAGGTATATATTACATATGAGGAGTGAGTCAGGTGTGCATAGCTGGACAGAGACACACACACACAGGTTCATACATACCTGTGTGCACAAAGATAGATGTGTCTTACACACAGATACAGGAGCCATACACGTTGCAGAGTGAATCAGGCATGCACACCCAAAGCAAGTTGTGCACACAGAGTGGGTGTTCATAAACAAAACACATATGCATGAGTGTCACACACACATATGCACAAGTGTCAGACAGATGAGGGTGTCACACAAACAGACAGTGGATCTCTCACATGCTCACAGGTGTCACACAGACCAGGGTGTCACATACACAGAGATGTCTCACACATGTGTGATTTACACACGTGCTAGTCAGACACGCACACGTGGAGCAAGTTATGCACTCAGCTGAGTGTTGCAAAGATACATGCACATGGGGATGTGTCACACACATTTCTATGTTTCATACATGCTTGGGTGTGTCACATGATGTCTTTCAGGAAAAATGTATTTCACATACTTGGGTGTGTGTCACAAATACATGGTGTCTCAGACATACAGAGATGTCTCACACTCTCACACAGACATGAGTGTCTCCAAACACACACACAGTGTCTTGGACACAGAGTCATATATGCCGGTCTTACAGGCACACATGGTGTCTCACACACTGTCTCTCAAAGACACATAGATGTTGCACACACACACGTGTGTCAGACACACAGTGTCTCACATGCTTCAGACACACTTAGTGTCTCACATGGCGCTTTTCACAGACACACACAGGTGTCTGGGTGTCACAGACACAGTGACTCTCATACACACGGCTGCCTCTCACAAACACACATGTATCATTAATGCGCAAATGGAGTCACACAGTGCCTGTCCCCCACACGCGGTGTTTCTCTCTCTCACACACACACAAAGGGGTGTTGAGCACACAGGTGTTACACACAATGTCTCTCGGACACACAGTGTCTGTCACACACGCAGGCGGTGTTTCTCGTGCACTCGTACACACATGGTGTGTCTCGTCTC
>NW_009616626.1:0-1172 GCF_000690535.1 Cariama cristata
AGTGCTTCTCAAGTTATATACCTAACTGGTCAAAGCCTACTCCTGCTGAGGCCAATAGACATTTTGCCATTGATTTCATTTGGGTCAGGATTTGGCTGCCTAGAAATGGAATACAAGCAATTCTGTATGGCTGTATGGCCTTTAATAAATTCTGGTTTCCCACCTGAGCAATAAATCTGCCAGCAGAAGAGTAGTACAAAATTTGGTGTCACTTACTGAACAACTAAATATTTCAATAGAAACTTTGTAAAGTATCAGTAGGCCATAATGACAGTTGCTCTAAAAGTATCAACAGCATAATTCAGAGCCAAAAGTGGATGTGCACTCTATGGTGTGTGTGGATGTAGATGTGTGTGTAGAATCTATGTATACGCAGCAAATTATACATGTATTTTTAAATCACTTAATAAAAGATCAGCTCTAGTTAGTTGCATAATCTAAAATTCTGGAACATTTTTGCTGTCCTACATCTGCAAAAGTTTTTCATTTAGGAACACACACGTTTCTTGTCAATGTTATTTCTACAATCACTTAGAGCAGGGCATATTGTTCTCTGAATTTCTTGTTAAAATGTTTCACTTAATTAAACTTTTACAACCAGTTCTGGTCTCTGTCTGATACTTGCTGTAAATTATAAAGAAAAGCCCCTCTGGCATTTATGAGAATTCAGATGATGAAGACTATAGGGAAAAAAAAAAAAAAGGAAAAGTAACAGTGTCACTGAGCCCCAGATAGTTGCTGATTCCCTGTTATCTCCCACACAATTCAATCTAATGAAATATAATATTTCTTATTATATAAACTAGACTGAAAAAGAGGCCAAACTAGAACTAATAATATTTCAAATTATGACATTGCAAACATTTCATAAGTGGAGTAAATTCCAGCATAATTTGAATAATTGTGGGTTTGTCTACATTTCTGTAACATATTACATGGAAAATAAGGCTAAAATTTGCTAGAACCTGAAAGAGAAAAAAAAACCCTACAAACAAACAACAGGAAAAGTCACAGAAATTAAAGTTACACCTGGTTGTGCATTCTTGTGGGGACGTACCTATGCGCACACATAAACACACAGACCCCTTCCTGTGTCAAAACATTGCCAGAGGTTCAAAGATAAGCTCTCTGGTGTAGGGATTTAACAACAGCTAAGTTCCAGCAAGATCTCA